>NC_056751.1:308870564-309163064 GCF_019279795.1 Protopterus annectens | reverse complement strand
TGTTTTTGCCAAAGGGATGACTATACACTTTTTGGCGTTTAGCTTGAGGCCATGGCTCTGGCACCAGTTGTCTGTTTCTATGAGGCCCTTTTGGAAGATGCTTGTGTCAGCTGGAGAGTTGATTATGGCGCCCAGTTTGCAGTCATCTGCGAACTTGGTCAGCCACAGTCCTTCCGTGTTGGCCTGTACCACCGAGAAATATATACCGAACAAGAGAGGTCCCAGGACTGAGCCTTGTGGGACGCCACTTGTAACTGGTTTGGAGTCTGACATGGCTCCAGCAATTCTAACCATGTGGGTTCTGTCCTTGAGCCCGTTTGCAACCCATCTAGTGACATAGGGGTTTATATTTAAGCTGGCGAGCTTATCTATAATGCCCGAGTGGGGTATTGTATCGAAGGCTTTTGCGAGGTCCAGGTAGGCTGTGTGGACCACCTTCCCCTCGTCAATGGCCTTGGTGACTGTTTCAAAGAAATCGACCAGGTTTAAGAGGCAGGATCTGCCCTTAACAAAGCCAAAGTGGGTAGGATCCAGTGTCTGTAGGTCCCCAATATCTTTATTTATGAAGTCCATGATGATCCTTTCCATAGCTTTGCAGACCAAGCTAGTCAGGCTTACAGGGCGATAGTTTCCAGGATCCGTTGAGGCACCACCTTTGTGGAGAGGGACCACTGTTGCTGTACGCCACTCTTTGGGTACATATCCTGTAGTAAGGCTAAGATTGAACAGTAGTTTTATGTTTGGGTTTAGCTCTTCTTGGAGTTCATGTAGGACGCAGCCTGGGACACCATCTGGTCCCATTGATGCTGTGTTTTTTGCTTTGGAGAGCGCGGCTCTTACCTGAGCATCTGAGATGTCAGGGGGGCAGCACTCTGTTGGGATAGATATTTGCCCTTTTGGTGGGGAGAGGGGGGAGAAGTTTGCCCTGAACCTGTCAGCTAGGATGTTGGCAATGTCTGTGGGCTCGGTGTATTTTTTGTCATTTTGGACTAATTCTGAGCATATCTGGGAATTCCCACCCAGGTTCCTAACATAACTAAAGAAAGCTTTGTGATTATCCTTAGTGTCCTGTGCAATTTTTCTCTCGAAGCTGGCCTTAGACGATTTTATGAGTGCCGTAGTTTTTGCTAATACTGATCAGAGATGCCTTTTTGGGATTTTGCTCTATCATGTAGTAGCTTCCTCCTTCAATTGTATAGTTTGTTTATGGCTGGGGTCCACCAGACAGGACGTCTGCCTTTGGAGGATTGGGTCTTGGTTTTATTTGGGATTGCATGAGCCATGCATTCCTGAAGGTGTTCATAGAATGCGTTTATAAAGGATTCTGCGGTCTGGGCGTATTTTCCACAGGCCGGGGCTTTGAAGGATTTCGCCTCGGTTTTGAGTGTGAAATTTGCTTTAGAGAAGTTTTTCACTGTGGTTTTCTGGGCAGGGGGTGGGGTCAGGATGTGAATATCCAGTGAGATTAGTTTATGGTCTGATATTACCAGTGAGGGATACACTTCTGGTCTGGAGCATAGTGTCCCCATGTTGGTGATGATCAGGTCCAGTATGTTTTCCCCTCTTGTGGAAGTGGTAACAAGTTGTTCCATAGCATTTGAGTTTATAAATTCTAGGAACCTTTGGGCTAAGGTGTTGGAGCTAGAGTAATGCTCCCAGTCTATGTTTGGGTAGTTGAAGTCGCCCAATATAATGGTGTTTGGAGAGACCTTCATATTTTCCAGTATTTTCAGGAAGGCCAAGTGGGGTTCCTGTGTTTGTGAGGGTGGTCTGTAGCAGGCTATAAACTGGAAGGCAGTTTTACCCACAGTTAGTTGCACATGGATAGTCTCTGATGCTTCGTGCTGTACCACCAACCTGGAGGTGTGGGCATCTTTGATGAATATTGATACTCCCCCTCCTTTTGTGGTTCGGTCCAAGTTTTGGGGCCAAAAAGCATGGCATGAGGTATAACCTGGTAGTGCTGGGGTGCTCTCGGGAGCCTTGAACCAGGTTTCTGTTACTGCACATATATCGATGTTCTCCATGCTAAGGAGAGTTTCAAGTGCGTGCATCTTGAGGTTTAGACTTCTGGCATTGAGTAGCATTACTCTTAGTTTCTTATCCCTTGTGATACCTGTGGAGGTGGGTTTGTCTTTTGAGCCTTGCCTAAAAAAGGCACTATGGGGGTAGCAAGAGCCTTTGCCAATATCCGAAAGCCCAGGGGTGACAGGTGCAAGCCGTCCCTATCGAAGCATCGTGGCTTGTCGAGCATGTCATCCCAGGCTGACACGCACTGGATCCCCTTTGAATGACACCAACACTTAAGCCAATTGTTGAAATTGATCATCTTGTCTTCATATTGTGGCATCATTCTTGGTGAGGGTAAGACGCTATTCAAGGTCAGGGTCATACCGGCCTGGGCTACATGCTCAGAGAGCTCCTCTATGTCTCTTTTCATGTAGCCCAGGGAGGTACGTCTCAGGTCATTCACATCAGCATGGACAATGACTGAGTCATATTTGTACTTGCCTTGGAGTGACCTGAGTGCTTGTGTTATGTGGCGGATCCTAGCGCCCGACAGGCAGCTCACCGTGACCTCCTCCTTGTTCAGCCTGGTGAGCGGGACGTCAGTGTGCCTGACGACAGAGTCACCTATTACAAGTGTAACAGGTGTGTTGTTTAGCCTTAAGGGCTGTGACTGTTCGGCACACTGGCTTTGTGAGCTATGTGTTGCACGTGTTTTGTTTTGGGGTAGCGGTTGCTTGGGTGTCTGCTTTGGAGGTCTCTGCTGCTTAGGCAGATTTTTATTTAGAGCCTCCGAGTATGTTTGTGTTTATGTGCTTGGTTTGTTGTCATGGTAGGTCTATGTGAGACTGGAATTGTAGTGAGTGTGGTTTCCTTCTCCTCCTGACTGGTTACGCCAGTACTGAGTTGAGAGAGCTTAGCCTCCAGTTTGGCTATATGGTTGCATCTCTCACATGTGTTGGAATTTGTTGGGAGGAGGAGAGGGTTGTCTGTGTACATGAGGCAGTTGTAACATTGCCTCAAGATTCCCAGATTCACCAGCTGGACCAGAGAGGAGATTGACAACTGATCATCTTATGTGATCCTATTCACTTATGTGATCCGATTCACTTGGGCTGTGCCTGCAAATGGTCCACTAACATTACTGTATTACCCTGGTAAATAAATATAAATTCATTCAAATCAGGACATCCTAAATACCTTGGTCAATGGGGAGAATCACTTAACTCTTGCCATCTTCCCTTTTCAAATAAATTCTTTCAACTCTATTAATTACTGTCCACAACTTATTTGCTGGTTGACAAAAATAATCAAGACTTGTACATAAAACTGAATGGCCTACTAACATTTTCATTGCATGTATCCAACTATCCATACTTTATGTAAATACTTTGTCTTATGTCCTCATAAAAAAAGGTTTTGCTGAATTTGCGTGTACATATATATGTACATTATTTATAACTTATATCCTTTGCTTTAGCTTCATTTACCTTACATCCTGAAATGACCTGAATATTCCCCAACAATGGTCATTAAACAGCTGCCTGGCCTGATCCACAGTGTCGTGTATTCTTTGGACCTCCTGGTGTTTGGTGCTCTGGTCGTGTTTGGTATGCAGTGCTTGTGGACATCTTGCCTCCTTGTGATTGTTTAAAAATTTAAATGGGTCACATAGGTCAACGATAGGCCTGAAAGGTCCTTTACTCACTTTGGGTAGTACAGCCGACACAGCCTTCTTCCAAGATGCTATGACCCCCCTTCCCTTTTTTAAAATATTGTTAAACAAAGTCTTCACTATTTTTATCACTTTCTCCCCTCCCAACTTCTGCTGGAATACCATCTGTTCCAAACTTCAGCTGGAATGCTATCTGTTCCTGGAGACTTTTTTGATGATTAACTATACACAACTGTTTTCATCTGACCTCTTTATAGGCTTCATGGGTACTCACTAGACTTTTGATCTGTAAGGATCTTAAGAAGCCTTGACTTCCATTCTCATAGTGGTTTTTCGCCCTTATATTTTCTGTACAAATAACGGGCTTGGGAGTGCCTTCTGTGTGGAGCCTGCATGTCCTCCCCGTGGTTGGGTAGCGTTCGAAAGACATGCGTGCATAAATGGGCGTGACTTCGCTGAAGGTTGGGCGTCGAGCTGGCACCTCGGCGTTTCGTAAAAATCTACTGCCAATCATTAGCAGACCGGAGTTCCGCTGTGGCGACCCCTTACCGGGAAAAGCCTAAAGACAAACAACAAACAATAACATTTTCTGTACATTAACAGAGAAACAGGCATACCAAGGGTATACTGGGAGATTTATATATTGCCCCGCCCCCATCTATGAGGGACAAGGGTATTTATCTGAGGGGTGAATTTGTGGTTAACTATACATCCTTTTCTAATGTAATTTGGATGAATAAGTAGTACTTTTCCTCCAAAGAAGTAGAATTCGCTGGGATAAATAGAACATGTTGGAGAAAAGTATGCATGTTGCAGAACAAACTGAAGTCTCAATCAGCTGTTCATATCACCAGTGGCCTTGCGAATATGTAATAGGTCTTACAGGAAAGGGTCTGTTGAGGTTCTATATGTGAGGCAGAGTTCACCTCTCAGTAGTCTGTATGATAGCGAGAAGAATAAGGCTTTGAAATGGTCTGCATAATTGTTATGATTTAGGTCCTTGACTTTCTTGGTGAGGAAGTGTTGTGCTTGATCCAGCTATGACAAGTGTTTGGACAAGTGCATTCTGAAAAGGACATTATAGTTAATGGTTGGCCTAATGAATGCAAAATACAGCGGAATCATTACATCCCCGGACATCAACCCAATACCTTTAATCAGCTGTGCAATGAAAAAGGACTTCTTACAACAGTGGCTACATAGTGATCAAAGGACAGTTTGCTGTCAAAACAGGTTCCTAGATCCTTGACTAAAGAATCCATTTTCAGTGCTGGGTTGTCAATATGATAGTTACAAGGGGAAGGGGGGGGTCATGCTTGCTGAAGGATATGATTATACGAAACTAGAATAGCCAGAACTCATCTCTTATCAACACTACTACACGCCTCTCCAGTCCTCACCAACATTAACAAAACTAACCTGAACAAACTCTCCACATGCTACAATAAAATAGCTAGGTTCGCTGCCAATAATAGATCACATTCCCACCTCTGCCAATCCCTAATTAAACTGCACTGGTTAGAATTTCCAAACCTCCTACGCTACCACTAACTGATCATAGCCCATCAAATTCTTTTTCATCTGGGGAACAGCCCTGCCCTAGCTGACATACTAAACTTTCACAACCCCAAAAGGGAACTACGTTCATGTAACAAAAACCTGATTGAAATCAACCCATGCAATAATAGCGCTGGGGAGGCCTTATTCTCTTATGATGTTGCTAAAGTATGGAACACCCTCCCACCTGAACTCAAGCTACAAAGACACACAAGCACCTTCAAGGGCCTTCTTAATTCACACCTCTATGCTAACCCTCTTTGTAACTGCAAAGACCCCCCTTGAAGACCTACTACTCCATATAAGTAACCCACTGTATGCCTCCATTGCATACACTATACTTTCACCTGATATACTCATAGGTTCATAGGTTCATACTAGGCTATCTGCCCTAGGGCATTTATAATCCTAGCCAGAGTGTGTTTGGCTTTTGCCACCCATTTTAAATTAATTTTGCTATGCCCTTTTTCGAGGTTAGTATACTGTGCCTCTGTCTAAAAGTGACACAGAAGTGATACCCGGGGTAAACCTACGATCTCCCATCCACTCATCGAGATTCCTCTTGAAGAGAGTCAATGAGGGACTCTGCCTAACCTGGACTGTGATTTTATTCCAGAGTGAAGGGAGCCTCTGGGTTATGAATCTGTCCCTCCAGCATGTCCTATTTATTTCAGTGCTGAGGTTCAAGTCTCTTGAGCATGTAGCTCGATGGGATTTGGAATTTCTGAGGTGCAGCATGTCTATTAATTCTAGGTTGGACATGGCTTTATACGTCAGGCACAGATCGCCTCTGAGCAGGCGGTATGCCACTGAGTAGAGCTGGAGTTTCTTTAACCGGGCAGCATATGGCATCTGTTTGAGCCCTTTGATCCTCTTGGTGAAGTACTTTTGGGGTCTTTCCAGTTGCTGCAGGTGTCTGGTAAGGTAAATCCCAAAAGGGGCATTGTACTCAATTATGGGCCTGATGAGGGATGAGTAAAGAGGCACGATGACCTCCCCTGATCTAGATGTGAATCCCTTCATGATTAGGTGAGCTATATAAAATGTTTTTCTAACCACTTTGGCCACGTGGTTGTCAAATGAGAGATTGCTATCAACTTGGGTCCCCAGGTCCCTAATTACTTCTTCTGTACTTAATGGATTACCACCTATGTGGTAATTTGTGGCACTGTTTTTGCCAAAGGGGATGACTATACACTTTTTGGTGTTTAGCTTGAGGCCATGGCTCTGGCACCAGTTGTCTGTTTCTATGAGGCCCTTTTGGAGGATGCTTGTGTCGGCTGGAGAGTCGATTATGGCGCCCAGTTTGTAGTCATCTGCGAACCTGGTCAGCTACAGTCCTTCCGTGTTGGCCTGTACCTCCGAGAAATATATACCGAACAAGAGAGGTCCCAGGACTGAGCCTTGTGGGACGCCACTTGTAACTGGTTTGGAGTCTGACATGGCTCCAGCAATTCTAACCATGTGGGTTCTGTCCTTGAGCCAGTTTGCAACCCATCTAGTGACATAGGGGTTTATATTTAAGCTGGTGAGCTTATCTATAATGCCCGAGTGGGGTATTGTATCGAAGGCTTTTGCGAGGTCCAGGTAGGCTGTGTGGACCACCTTCCCCTCGTCAATGGCCTTGGTGACTGTTTCAAAGAAATCGACCAGGTTTAAGAGGCAGGATCTGCCCTTAAAGCCTAACTGGATAGGATCCAGTGTCTGTAGGTCCCCAATATCTTTATTTATGAGGTCCATGATGATCCTTTCCATAGCTTTGCAGACCAAGCTAGTCAGGCTTATGGGGTGATAGTTTCCAGGATCCGGTGAGGCACCACCTTTGTGAAGAGGGACCACTGTTGCTGTACGCCACTCTTTGGGTACATATCCTATAGTAAGGCTGAGACTGAACAGTAGTTTTATGTTTGGGTTTAGCTCTTCTTTGAGTTCATGTAGGACGCAGCCCGGGACACAGTCTGGTCCATTTGATGCTGTGTTTTTTGCTTTGGAGAGGGAGGCTCTTACCTGAGCATCTGAGATGTCAGGGGGACAGCACTCTGCTGGGATAGATATTTGCCTTTTTGGTGGGGGGGGGGGTTGCGCTGAACCTGTCAGCTAGGATGTTGGCAATGTCTGTGGGCTCGGTGTATTTTTTGTCATTTTGAACTAATTCTGACCATATCTGGGAATTCCCACCCAGGTTCCTAACATAACTAAAGAAAGCCTTGTGATTATCCTTAGTGTCCTGTGCAATTTTTCTCTTGAAGCTGGTCTTAGACGATTTTATGAGTGCCCATAGCTTTTTGCTAATACTGATCACAGATGCCTTCCCTTTTTGGGATTTTGCTCCATCATGTAGTAGCTTCCTCCTTCTACTGTATAGTTTGTTTATGGCTGGGGTCCACCAGACAGGACGTCTGCTTTTGAAGGATTGGGTCTCGGTTTTATTTGGGATTGCATGATCCATGCATTCCTGAAGGTGTTCATAGAATGCGTTTATAAAGGATTCTGCGGTCTGGGCCGTATTTTCCACAGGCCCAGGGGCTTTGAAGGATTCCACCTCGGTTTGAGGAGTGTGAAATTTGCTTTAGAGAAGTTTTTCACTGTGGTTTTCTGGGCAGGAGGTGGGGTCGGATGTGAATATCCAGTGAGATTAGTTTATGGTCTGATCTTACCAGTGAGGGATACACTTCTGGTCTGGAGCATAAAGTCCCCATGTTGGTGATGATCAGGTCCAGTATGTTTTCCCCTCTTGTGGGAGTGGTAACAAGTTGTTCCATAGCATTTGAGTTTATAAATTCTGGGAACCTTTGGGCTAGTGTGTTGGAGCTAGAGTAATGCTCCCAGTCTATGTTTGGGTAGTTGAAGTCGCCCAATATAATGGTGTTTGGAAAGACCTTCTTATTTTCCAGTGTTCTCAGGAAGGCCGAATGGGGTTCCTGGGTTTGGGAGGGTGGTCTGTAGCAGGCTATAAACTGGAAGGCAGTTTTACCCACTGTTAGTTGCACATGGATAGTCTCTGATGCTTCGTGCTGTGCCACCAACCTGGAGGTGTGGGTATCTTTGTGAATATTGATACTCCCCCCTCCTTTTGTGGTTCGGTCCAAGTTTTGGGGCCGAAAAGCATGGTATGAGGTATAACCTGGTAGTGCTGGGGTGCTCTCGGGAGCCTTGAACCAGGTTTCTGTTACTGCACAGATATCGATGTTCTCCATGCTAAGGAGAGTTCTGAGTGCGTGCATCTTGAGGTTTAGACTTCTGGCGTTGAGTAGCTTTACTCTTAGTTTCTTATCCCTTGTGATACCTATGGAGGTGGATTTGTCTTTTGTGCCTTGCCTAAAAAAGGCACTGTGGGGGTAGCAAGAGCCTTTGCCAATATCTGAAAGCCCAGGGGTGACAGGTGCAAGCCATCTCTAGCGAAGCATCGTGGCTTGTCGAGCATGTCATCCCAGGCTGACAGGCATTGGATCCCCTTTGAATGACACCAATACTTAAGCCAATTGTTGAAATTTATCATCTTGTCTTCATATTGTGGCATCATTCTTGGTGAGGGTAAGATGCTACTCATGGTCAGGGTCATACCGGCCTGGGCTACATGCTCAGAGAGCTCCTTCTATGTCTCTTTTCATGTAGTCCAGGGAGGTACGTCTCAGGTCATTCACACCAGCATGGACAATGACTGAGTCATATTTGTGCTTGCCTTGGAGTGACCTGAGTGCTTGTGTTATGTGGCGGATCTTAGTGCCCGACAGGCAGCTCACAGTGACCTTCTCCTTGTTCAGCCTGGTGAGCGGGACGTCAGTGTGCCTGACGATAGAGTCACCTATTGCAAGTGTATCAGGTGTGTTGTTTAGCCTTAAGGGCTGTGACTGTTCGGCACACTGGCTTTGTGAGCTATGTGTTGCACGTGTTTTGTTTTGGGGTAGCGGTTGCTTGGGTGTCTGCTTTGGAGGTCTCTGCTGCTTAGGCAGATTTTTATTTAGAGCCTCCAAGTATGTTTTTGTGTGTTTATGTGTTTGGTTTGCTGTCGTGGTAGGTCTATGTGAGACTGGAATTGTAGTGAGTGTGGTTTCCTTCTCCTCCTGACTGGTTACGCCAGTAATGAGTTGAGAGAGCTTAGCCTCCAGTTTGGCTATGTGGTTGCATCTCTCACATGTGTTGGAATTTGTTGGGAGGAGTTGAGGGTTGTCTGCGTACATGGGGCAGTTGTAACATTGCCTCAAGATTCCCAGATTCACCAGCTGGACCGGAGTGGAGATTGACAACTGACCTTTGGACATGCTAGAATAGTATTGGGAATTCCTTTATAATTGAAAAGAACGGGCCAATGGGGAACAAGGTACTCAAGGGGAGTTTGTGAGGGTGTAGTGCTTTTAATTTAGTGCTGACTTATATAATTGCTTTAGTGAGCAAGTGCCAGGTAACTTAAATGCAAAAACGACAAACAGTAACTTTCTTTCAAGTGAAACAAGGAAATAAGTACAGTAAGCAATGCAGATATCACTAGGGATCCAGAGAAGTGCTGAAAAGCCGCGTTTTAGGTGGAATTAGCGTTTCAGGGAAATAACAAGCAAACAAACAACAAGCATATAAAAACAAAGCTAGATTCAGCAGGCCTGGATCTAGTCTATGCTACAGCAAACAAGGTGTACCAATTTCAGTAAGAAACAGTTCAAATATGCAGGCACTATAAGCCTTTAACCAGAAATTCCCAGCTCAGAAGGGCAGAATCCAGCCTCTCCTCCCACAAGAGTGCAGACCACGAACCTTCTTAATGTAAAATAACTGGCCTGAAGCCCAAGTGCTTAAACCAGAACCAATACACTTTTAGAGTAACAGACACTGAACCCTCAATCAGCAGTTCCCAACTTAGAAGGATGTAAGCTACCTGTTCTGCCACTACAGTGCAGACCACAAACCTTCCTAATGCAAAACAACTGGTCTGAAGCCCAAGTGCTTAAACTAACAGGCTTAAAATGAGTTACATCAAGCAGTAATAAATACAATTGAGTACTTTTAAGATGATGCAAAAGCAAAATAAAGTAGGAAGAAACACAAATACAGTAAAAGCAGATACATTTTTTTTTTCCACAACTGAACTTCTTAGGTAACAGAAGGTTGAAACCTGAGCCAGCTTTTAAGAAAGAAATCTCAAAAGAACCAATGAGGTGCTTAGTCTAAGCTGTAGTCCAGGTGACCTCAGTCAGCCAATGACCTCAAACAATTCTCTCTCACTGAAATGCCTGATGGCTTTGGCTAAACCAAGATGTCCCTGAATATGTGCTCTGACACACAGCCTCCACAAATACTAGGCACAAATACAAGCCTGAATATGGAAATGCTACAAATATCCCCACTACTTAGAACAAACTGCAGAAATGTTTCTCACAGATGAAAAGCAGCTGTGAGCCTTTAAATGAAAGTTTTAAACAGCTAAAGGAGCCTCTAGAAAAAAGAGTTTAACTGCAACAAGTTATCAGAAACAAACAACCCAACAGATGCTTAATAAAAGTGGACTCACCTAATATGTATTTTTTTTGTTATAAATATTGCAAATACGGGTTCTACTCCTGAGTATCTTATTGTCTGAGTATCTTATTGTTTTACAAAATTGTTCTTGTACTTTTGTTTCTCTTACCTTGTATACCAGCTTTTTGTTATCTAAACCATGTATGTACTCTGTTAACTTCCTTGGAGCTTTTCTCCCCAGGACTCCACTGAAAATGGGCACTTTGGATTTATCCTGGTAAAATAATGTTAAAATAAATAAATTTAGTATTAGTCAAAGGTTTTGACACCTGCATTTGGGACAGGCCTTTTTGAAGGATCATGTTGTCATCTGGAGAGTCTATGGTGGCACCAAGTTTGCAGTCACCAACAAACCTGATCAGTCACAAACTCTTAACAGTAGCTATAATCTCCGAGAAGTAAATGCTAAAATGGCCCAAAAACTGGATCCTGTTGCATACTGTTAGTGACAGGTCTTTTGGAGGAAGCATAGCTGTCTATTCTTATTTCCTGGGTGTTACCTGTAAGATAGTTTGCCAACTGACAAGTTAAACAGAATTTGTTTTTTAATTGCTAGGGCTCTTCTGCCTCTATCTTTACATAATGAAGGCATACATAAATATTTCCAGTTGCTCCTTTTACTGGTTTCCACATTCTGCTGCTGTAAACAAATTTTCACAAAATGCTCAAATTAACCAATATCTCTGTAGGATCAATATCTATTTTTCTTGTTAGGAGCTTCCTAAGTATGTCAACAACCTTTAAACTTCCTATTGCCCAAGTCATCAAGCTCAAAGTGCTTGTGCTCTGGAGCAGTACCAAAAAATATTTGTGTAACAGAAACTTTTCTAAACTCGTGCAAATTGTCCAAATACTTCCTTATTTTTCCTTTAGTACTATGCAGTTTCTCCTCCTCCTTATCTGTGCAAATTCACCTTATTCCACAATACTTTAACCTTTGTCAACCCCTCTAAACAATTCTTATTTTTTTAAAGCACCTTTACTGAATTATCACTTGCAACATAGGCAGACTTGCATTTATATGAACGAAAAAACATATTAACTTATTCACAGTCACAAACATTATGTATCGCATATATTCTTTTGTATAATCTAATCAGTCATTACAAAAATTGGGCAATTCCTACCAATCCTCCTCCATAACCTTTTTCTGTACGCACTGTTCCCACAATTTCAATTTCTTTTTTCCATAATTTGCTCCTACCCTTTTCTAAGGATCCCATTTCCATTATCTCTGTTGCAATATTCACTACTTCAAATACAGTTTGGTTTAGATTCAGATTTCCATTTTCTAGTAATTGCTTTTTTAGGCAGCCACCAGAACTAAACCTTAACAAGGACTTACAATGTATAGGCAATTCAGATCCTGTATACTAGCTCATAAAATCATTTCCTTAGTTACATCCATTTGCTATCTCTGACACAGTACTCCCTCTAAAAAATTCTTGTTACCCCCCCCCAACTTCTATTTCTATGCTTTAAATCCTTTCATTTTATTCCACTGAATACCTATTCCGTCTTAACAAATGTCTAGCATCTTTAATAACTCAACTACATAAATGTTAACTAAATAATTGTTTTCATTACCTAATTCCTTAAAGCCCTCTCTAACAGATAAGTAGGAAAACTCCCAGTTTCGCATTTTTTAATTCACTACCCTACAATTTACCTTATTTTATTGGTGCATGATCTGAAATAGTTATTGGATAGGTTATGGATCTTTCAACTGAATGCACTTGTTCTCGTGAAATATAATTTCTATCGAGTCTAACCAGTTACTGTACCTTGGGAAACGTAAATTCTGTCTGGTTTCTGGCTACTGCATTCACATTTTCTATACCAAACAGTATCAAACATTTCTTTAGGAATTTACCCACTTTTGTTACATTTTCCCTTCTAGGTCAGCTTACCATTTCAAATCAGGTTGCAGTGGACCAGCAAGAATATTCACATCTGAAAACTTAATACTTCTCCCGAAATTCTGTTAAGCTTCATAACAGCAGCTTTGGGTGGAACGTAAATGTGTGCTAGCATAATCCTCATCCCCTGGCAAAAACTGCTTACTAGCACAAACTTACCATTATTTTTTTCTTTTCTGCCACTACTGGCACCCCTCAAACAGTACGATACTCCGTTTCCTTTATCCCTGATATTTTGCACAATGTTAACCCTGAAATCCTTCACTTATTAATTTCATAAGCTCATTTCTATCCAAATACATATCCCTCCAACATTTGTCCCCTACACGTCTTAACTCAATAGTTTCTGCTATTTCTGTCTATACCTTTGAGACCACTTGCATTCAATGACGACATTGACAAAGCAGCCATTACGACATAGCTATTGCATCTGATAGCTGCTCTGAAAGTATATTTACAACTTTTAGCATACATCCACACAGTAATATCTGTCAGGCTTATCTCTTACGTAATTGCATTTTCTCTCCTGCTTTGAACTCGTGTTACATTTTAAGACTTTTTGCTTAAATAAAAACACACTAAATATATTTTCATAACTCCCATCCCCTTTTAATATAGAACAAAGTTATGTACATTTTCAACATATTAAGGGTAACCAGTTAAGAGCTGATGCCCCAAATCGGCGTCTGCACCCACAGATGCTACCTATTATAGAATTAAGATTACCCACTGTAGATCAATATGTGTGTATATGTACATTTAAGAGGCTATCCAAGGGCTTGCTAAAGTGCATAAATACTGAGCATGTGCGAGCCCGACTGCCACTTTGTAGTAAGCTGTTGAGATGTAAGCATATACGTATGCAAGGTCCATCTGTTAGCTAGTTCATTTGTATTTTATGATGCTGCTATGCGTCCTGATGCGTTTCTATATATTAAAGCATCTAAACAAAATACCCTGCCAGCTTGTCGTCTATGTTAGGGACGAGCGACATGGTGTCAGAAGTGGCATGTCTAAAAGGACATAGTGTCAGAAGTGGAATGTCTAAATGGCATTGGGTTAGAGGCGGCATGGCTAAAACAACTTAAGGCATTTGCTTGGAACTGGTGGAATATACAAGAGTGAATCATCCCTAAAATGTGCATACTTTGCAAAACAGGTCAAAAACGAATTTCAGGTATTAAAACTTGTTTAGCACTCTTTCTTTTTCGTAAAATATAAAACAAGGCATACAGAACATTCTAAATGATATTCGCATAAACCAATACATACGATATTGACAGAATATTTAAATTACTATGGAAAACGTTTGAAAAAGTCCGAACTGCATAAAACAAAATAAAAAGAAATGACCGCACTTTCACAAAGCATGTATTTTCGTATTAAGCAAAGATATCAGAGTTATCAGAAGTGTATGAAGTGTTCACATGTTTATGTAGTGTTACAGTGAAGTTATTTTGCAAAAGTACATCCATTACAGGGAATATTTTGCAGAATACAGCCATGATTTATTTATTTATTTTTATTTACATTTGTTTACCAGGAAATTCCAAGTGGACACAGATCCTTTTTCAGTGGAGGCCCGGAGAGAAAAGCTCCAAAGAACAATAAATGAGCAGCAGAGTACACGAACATCAATTGAATATACATACAATAACAAATAATACATACTGCAGCAAACGTTAGCTATACATACAATATGAAGCAAAGTTGCTGCTGTTGTCTTTCGGCTTTTCCCGGTTAGGGGTCGCCACAGAAGCAAAGTAATGAACAGATATACCAATATCGAGTTAAAGACTAAGAATAAAAGGTAGGATGTATATACAGATAGCACTAAGCTCAAACAGATACTGCTCTAAACTCATATACCTAAATCTTGTATACAAATACTGCAGAGCACATTTCGCAAAGTACATTATTTCGAAGAGTTTATTGTGCATTTGAATGTTATTACAAGCTCACAGAACAGTTTGTTCATACATAATTACAAGGGCCATATTCACAGTGTGTTTGTGTATACTTTGTGGCCATGGCAGATGGATTTCGAAAACCCAGTGCACTTGAGTTAGACAGTAATATTGCTGAGAAATGGAGAGTGCTTGAGCAAGAGTATGACAATTTCACACAGGCTGCATTTTCTGATAAAGATGACCATACAAAGCCATTCTGCTTAATTTAGCTGGGTCAAAAGCCAGTGAAAGGGAATGTTCGTTTGTGTATCCACCTGATATCTATACCCGAGAAGGGGAAAACTGTCATACTGTTGTACAGGCTGTGTCAAGGGAGGATCCAGAGTGTTAAAAACATAAATTTAGAGAAATGTGTAACCTGCAAACAAATGTTACAATGGAAAGGCACTTATTTTACACAAGAGATCCAAAGCCTGGTGAAACTTTTGCAGCACATGTAACTGACCTGAGAAATAAAGCTAAAACGTGCAGATTTGGTGATTTAAGGGATTAATTGATAAAGGACAGACTTGTGTGTGGTATTAAAGATGATGCTATGAGAAGATTTTTGCTTTTGTGACAGTGATTTAACTTTGAATAAGGCCACTGAGATTTGTCAGATACATGAGCTCACAGAAAAGCACACAAATATACTCACAAATGAGAACAGCTCTGGAAGGCTCATGTTGATAGTATACAGCACGTAATTAAAAGAAACAGGCCCTGCGGCACTCACTGGTAAACACCAGAATTTTCAAGCAAATCCACGAGTTTGCACAGTCTCAGTGAAGCATACGAGTGAGAGTCACCAAACTCAAAGCATGGGCCCCAACCCAGTTTCATTGCCAACTGCTGTAATTGTGTTGAAAATCATGAATCTAAAAGGAAAAAATGTTTAACTTTTGGCCAAAAATGTCACAAATGCAATAAATGGAATCATTTCAAAATATTTTGTAAATCAAAAGGCCCACATTCTTTTATTAAAAGGAAACATTTTAAGAAATGAGTTGATCAATTAGAAAGCTGCAGCCCTGCTCTTTTTATCTTGATGGGTGTCAATGCTTCACAAAACAGTCAATTTAGCAGATTTAAGGGCAAAGAATTATGTATTTTATACTATTCAGGTAAATGGCAAACCCACAGAGCTCAAAGTTGATAGAGGTTCCAAGTGCAATGTTACATCAGCGGAAACATTTGCTAGTGTGGGTAAAGGTGACACTTGATTTAGCATGGTGTGCGAAGCATGCTGCTTATACAGGTGAAGAAATTCAAACTGAAGGTTCATTAATGCTTTCATATTACTCTGCTGGAAGACGCTACAACTTAGTTTATGTGGTCAAGAGGCATGTACAGTAATTATTAGGGCTCAGACAGAGTTTGAAAATGGGACTGCTTTCATTTAATACCAAAGTCCACCAAGTTAGCTAAAAAGACCACTGTTCTAATTTTGCCCAGTACATTTTTTCCACCTGTGCTGATCTTTTCGAAGACAAACTAGGCAAACATTCAGTTGTGCACTCCATGAAGTTAGACCCAGAGGTAAGTCCAGTTATCAGGCCAGCATGTAAACTTCCAATAGCCATGCAGGACAGAGTTAAAGCAGAGCTACACAAAATGATGCTGGAAGGTGTTTTTTGTCCAGTCGCAACTCCAACTGAATGGGTATCTTCCACGGTGGTAACTCGTGTAAGAAAAGCTCAGATTACATCAGAATACGTACTGATCCACGAGATTTGAACAAAGCGCTAAACAGACCTCACCATCCAATGCGCACAGTCGAAGTTGTAGCCTTGATGACAAATGTCAGTACTTTTTCCATCTTAGATTCAAAGAGCTCATTTTGGCAAATTCAGCTAGACAAAAACTCATTGCTCACTACTTTCAGTACTCCGTTTGACAGGTACAGATTTTTGAGAATGCCATTGGGGATAAAATCTGTTAAGTGAAGTCTTTCAGTGTGCAATGGAGCAAATTTTTTCTGGGTATCCTTGTGCTGCTGTAGTACACAACATACTAGTAGGTGGTCATGATGAAGCAGAGTGTGACAAACTTCAGAAAAGTTCTAGAAAGGGCACATCAAGTGAATCTTAGTCTCAATCCACAGAAATGCAAATTCAAGCTACAAGAAGTTACTTATGTTGGTCATTTATTTAAGAGTACAGGCTTAAGACCAGACCCTTCTAAGCAAACAAACTTTCTCGAGATGCCAGCTCCAGATAATGTTCAAGCTCTGCAACTTATTCTTGGCATGGTCAACTACCTAGGCAAGTTAATACCAGACTTGAGCCAATTATCAGCACCACTCGGAGAGCTGACACCTAAAGATGTATCCCGGTCTTGTTTAGAGCAACACCAAGGAACATCTGATGTCCTGAGACAGAGAACTGCTAGTCCACCATCTCTCAGATATTATATTCACAAGCCAGTTACACTTTCCTGTGATGCTTCGAAATTTGGTCTTGGTGGAGTCACTCTACAAGAGGATCAACCTGTTGTCTACGCATCAAGAACTCTGACCCAAACTGAAATGCAGTAATGCCCACATAGAGAAAGAGCTTTGGGCAACTGTGTGTTCGAAGTTCTAGGATTACGTTTATGGTAGACCTATCCAAAGTGAAACAGACCACCAACCTTTAGCCACTATCTTGAGAAAGCATATGCATTCAGCTCCAGTCCAACTGCAAAGTATGATGCTGGGATTGCAAAAGTATAACTTCAATCTTGTCTACAAGAAAGACAAAAGTCTTTATCTTGCTGATAGATTATCCAGATCACCCAGAAACACCACAGAACAGCACAATAATGAGAACCTTGATTTTGAAATCATGGAAGTGAGAAATTCTTCTTCCACACGTCTTGATGAGTTGAAAGATCAAAAAGCCACAGATACAGTTTTACAGAGGCTCAACCACTCCATCAATCCAGGATGGCCATCAAAGCAACTGAGTATCTCAAGAAGTGCAACCTTATCTTCGACACAGAGATGAGATTTTGTCTGACAGTTATTATGAAAGGTCTGAAAGTAATTGTTTCAAAGTGCTTGCAAACAGAGTACATTACTATCTTGTGTCATAGTCACCCAAGAAATGATTCTACCAAAAGAAGGTCGAGAGGACTAGTATTTTAGTCTTCTATGTCAAGACATTGAGAAGTACTTTTATCTTGCTCTGTGTGTAAAACTACAATGCCACATCAAAAGGAGGAACCACTTCAGCTAAACCAGATTCCAGAACTACCTTGATTGACAGTAGCCACAGACATCAAGTGGCATGGTCAACATTATTTGGTGTTAGTAGACTCTTACTCCCAACTGGTTTGAGATTGACCTGCTTCCTAACCTAGCATCCAGTACTATAATTACTAAGATAAAGCATCATTCTGCAGTGCATGGTAGTCCACACAAAGTTATTTCTGACAATGGCACACAGGTTACAAGGCAACAGCTCAAAAGATTTGTTGAATGTATCTTTAACTCATGTCATGAGTAGCACTGATTAAATGCAGTAAAATGGCTTGGCAGAAAGTACAGTTGTGTACACTTACCATAAATGTAGATGTTCAAGTGTATTCACTGTTGCAGTCATCACACTTGGGTTATCCTGCAGGGGCAGCCCTCAGTCGGGCCCAAATACCAGAGACTTAGTATTTCTGTGTCAGATGCTGTCGCTCCAGGAATGACGTCACTTCGTCAGTGGTATAAAAACAGGCAGCCAATGCCATTACATCAGTTTTTCTTACCCCAAATGTCAGGAGCCCCCAAATAGGGAGCTAGGTTATGGTGAAATAACACCACCAGTAGAAAGTAAATACCAAATAGCACTGTAGAGAGTGAGGAAGGAAGAGAGAGAGACAAGGGGAATGGAGGGTGGGAAACCAGGTCTGCAACAGCGAATACACTCGAACATCTAAATTTATGGTAAGTGTACACAACTGTACTATGTTCTTCGTGTTTCACTGTTGCAGTCATCACACTTGGGTTGATTCCCAAAACTGAAGAAACGGGTGAAGGCAGTATAGAAGAGTTGGGGCTGGCTAGTAAGCCCTGCAGGAATGCAGTTGCAAAGCCTGCCCTGGATTTGGAAAAGATAGGCAGGTGGTAATGCTTGGTGAAGGTATGAACAGAACTCCATGTTGCAGCCTCTAGGATATCCCTGGTAGGTACCCCTCTGAGAAAAGCTGCAGAAGCGGAAGTTGCCCTAGTGGAATGTGTTCTGACCGTGTTCTGACCCCCCTGTGGGGGTGGTATCCTGTGGTGTTTGTAACATAAATGGATAGTGTGCTATTCATTTAGAAATGGTTTGTTTTGATATGACCTTGCCCTCTGCCCCTGCTGCAAAGCTGACTAGCAACTCCAGGTAGGATTTGAGCTGTCTGTGCACATCTAAAGAGTGCAGGATCCTTTCCCCCTTATTTTGAAGTTTAGGGAAAAAGGTGGGCAAATGAATAGATTAGTTGAGACCCACAATGGACACCACTTTAGGCATGAAAGTTGCATTAGTCCTGAGGGAGACCCTGTCAGCATGAAAAATGATGAAGGGTTCCAGAGCCATGAGTGCTTGCAGCTCAGTCGCTCTTCTAGCTGAAGTGATGGTCAGAAGCAAGGCTGTATTCCAAGAGAGGAATTTAAACGCTGCTGAAGGCTCAAAGGGGGGGTAGTGTGAACTTTTCCAACACAAAGTTAAGGTCCCAAGCAGGGGTAGGGGATCTTTTGGTGGCCTTAAGTTGTTAGCCCCACTAAGGAACTGCTTGATGAGAGGGTGTGAAAAGAGAGGTGGCTTTGTGCTGTAATGAGCAGAGATGGCAGAGACATGGATTTTAACAGAAGAGAAGGATAGGCCCCTGTGAAGTAGGTCTGTTAGGTAATCCACGATGAGAGGTAAGGAGGGCTGTGCTGGTTCAGCTCATTTAGCCTGGGTCCAGGAGCAATACCTTTTCCACTTGTCAGCATAGGATTTTCTAGTGCTGGGTCATCTGGCTTCACATATAGTGTCCAGGACTTGCTTGCTTAGGGCTGGCCACTGGAGGAGAGGTCAACGAATAAGCCAGGCTCAGGGTCTGCAATTGTGGATGCAAGAACTCTTCCTTCTGCTAGGTCAGGGGAGTTGGAATCTGAGGGAGGTGCCATGGAGGCAATGGTGACTGTTAGAAAAATATGTATTAGTAATATGCTTAGTGCATTCGAGGTTTAAAAAGGGTTAACACATTTATTCTATTTCACACTGCATAAATCTGTACGAACTGCAGAAGCATTCCAATCTTGTAATGTCATGAAATATGCGCAGTTATGATCTTTGCTTATGCTTTGGAAATTTACAGGGAAGCATTCAATTTCTGCTAGTGTCAGGAAAATAATAATAGATGTATCACTTCTACTAATGTTATGAGATTTAAACAGAGTTATTGATTTTCTGCCTATGCTATGAGAAAATACACAGCTGCAGAAGCTATTGACAATGAAGACAAAGGCTGCTTGAAAATATGAACTGCAATCAGCATTTACTTGTACCTAAGCTAGAAAAGTACCTTGAAATTTAACATATGTATTAGAACTGCACAATAGAAGCTTGTAGTGGGCTAAAGCCCCCAAAGTCAGGTTGTTTTTCTCACATGTTTTTCATAAATCCAGTCATGTCAGCAGGAAATCCAAGTAACATTTTCCATGTAACACATATTGAGCATTAAATCTGAACATGTCAGCAGAAAATCTTGAGTAACATTTGCTGTAGAACAATACAGAAAGTTGTGTCTAACTACGTCAACCATAGAAAGTAACATTTTATAGAACAGTATAAGAGAAGCATACTGCCTGTTAGTAATTAGGCAAAATCCATGTGCATGTTTTTGTCTCCTTGCTGCAAGTAATAAAAGGTGCCATACCTGAACCTTATGTGAATTGGTCTTTGAAGTTTTTTCCTTTGACAGACTGGTCCTTCGGACCGAAAACCCTCACTTCGCCTCGGATCAGACGGGCCGAGTGGTTGAAACCATATGGGGAAGAAACCAAATTGGTTCTTCTTATTTAAAAAGCCCTCCGACTGAATTGTCGTGCAAAAGAGGCTAGCCACTTTCTGATCTGTGACTGAAGGACGGGTTTTCACGAACCAGGTGATCAATCACGAAGGCTCAGGTTGGGTGAATCTACTTTTTTCTGTTTTAGATCAGGGACTAGATTTGTATTGTTTTTGTCAAGACTGTATTTTTACATGTCAGGGACAGAAAAGAGTACTGTCTTGTCATAGATCAGGGAAAACAGAATAGGTAGGCAGTCATTCTGAAGAGACTAACAAAATCCATGGTACCACGTTAAAAATAAGAGAGGTTATTTAACGATCAAAAGGGTAGAACAAAATGGGTAATAATTGCACAAAAAGACCCCAAAATCCGCCGTTAACTGAAGACACAAAATACATGCAGTCGCAGCGCGCCGACAATATTAAATACTATTCAAAATGGGTTAATAAGTATGAATTTGACAGTAAATTAGAAACATCCTCGCTTATCAAACTTGTTAAACAGCTCAAAACCGATTCCAAAGGTCGGGTAAAAAAGCAACGCCAATTAGGAATTCCTCAGGCACACAGGTGGCTTGAGGAAGTAAACCGCAGGGAACAAAAGAACAATAATTCAAAAGCAATGTTTTTAGATCAGGAGGACAATAATTTAGCAATAGCGTCGGCCCCTTCGCCTCCCTTCAGAATATGAAGCAAGTGAACAGGTTAGTCCACCGCCACGATATCCTGCTGTCACTGAAAATAGAGACATTACAAAAGCAAAACCTTTTATGAGAGATCCCATCGGGACCAGGTCTCGACCACGGGAAGGTAACTGAAATGAAGACATCGAGTTATATCAAATGGTTAAGAATTCACAATCTACGAGTGAAGAAGAAATATGCCCACTCATAGAAGTACCTAATCCTCAGGCAGGACAAGATGGTCAGGACCCAACTATTCTAGTATATAGACCCTGGACTCCGGAAGATATCCGGAAAGCCACTGAGGGAATTCCCCATCCAAAAGTTAATTTTAGAAAGTTCTCAGAAGATTTACAAGGAATGAGGCTAAGTTATAATTTAAACGGAGAAGAGGTAGAAAAAGTAATTAGACAAATTGTGGGGCCAGATTGGCACACGATTAGTGGCAACTGGAATCCCCGTGACGCTGCACACAAACCCCTCCCACATAGCAGCGCAGAACTAGACAACAGAGTAAAAGGTCTTACAGATCGCATTTCTGAGAAATGGAAGCCTAGGGCAGACTGGACTTGCATTAATCAATGCATCCAACAAGAAGGTGAAACTGTTGACAGATATTATGCCAGATTATTAGAATGTTTTAATAACCACTGTGGAATGCAGGTTCCTGAAGATCAGACAAGATTCCCCATATGAACAGCAGTTAAAGAATGCATTTCTAAAAGGCAGTATTGCACCCATAAGCAGTTTTATTACAAAACACATGGTGGATCATCGTACAAGCAGGTTACAGTCATTACTTGAATATGCTAGGCATGCCGAAAGGCATTTTAATAGCAAAAAGAAAAAGAAAGCTCAAGTATTTTCTGTAGAAGATGGAGCAGAAGTTTATGTAGTACAGTCCGGGAAAAAGGGCAAGAAAAATGCCCAGGGAAAAACAATCTGATCAGAGGACTTTGAAGGGCGAAAGAAAAGGGGAGAATGTTTTAAATGCGGTAAAAAGGGACACTTGGCAAGGGATTGCAAGAAAAACAGGAAGGCAACCACGGAAGACAGGGAGGGTGAGGACTGACTATATGATAGTCAGGAATCACTAGAAGGGGATAACGAAGAAAGGACAAATGAGAATGTGACAGAAGGAGTAGAGGATGTGACAGGAGAGATAGAGGAAGTGCAGGAAGTTATGGACAGTGAAGAAAATGAAATATTAGACCTAGCTTTATTGAGCCTGGAGCTCTATTTAGCAGACACAAAACCAGAAGTTACACTCTTGGTAGAAGGGAGGGAAGTCAAATTCTTGTGCAACTCAGGGACATCACGAACCCTGATACATCCCTCCAAACTGCCAGAAAACTCAGTGTCACCTGATTACATACTAGTAAAAGCAGCTAATGGACAGCTGTACCGGGAGCCCCTCTCCCGTAACATTGCAATAACTGATCCTGTTTAAGGATCGACTCAGAGAAGCAAAATTGTTGTTTCTGCAAAATGCCCAGTAAACCTCTTGGGCAGAGACCTTATGCAGCTATTTGGTATAGCAGTAGTCCCAACCATGCAGGGTATAGAAGCATAGCGACAAATTGATACCTATGCAGTGCAATCAGAGGGTGAAATGTTTTACTGGTATAGCCAGGACTTGGTTATGACTGGTCCAGGGGCTGTGACCAAAGAATTGATGAATGTAGCCATTAGCAAGTTCCTCTCCCTTGACAT
Organism: Protopterus annectens; assembly: GCF_019279795.1. NCBI lineage: Eukaryota > Metazoa > Chordata > Ceratodontiformes > Protopteridae > Protopterus > Protopterus annectens. Next base: position 309,140,039 of record NC_056751.1, on the reverse strand, counting down.
TGATAAGGAACACTTGTTGCACTGTACCCTGTATTATTGTAACGCGCCAGGACCTGATAAGGAATATGAGCAAGAATTGTTTAAAAATTGTGCAAACAGACTGATATTACGTAATCTGTACTGGGACATGGAAGGGAACAGTGTAGCCAGCTGTTCATTGCCCCAGGAGTTCTTTACACTCTATAAATCTAATTGATTACCACATGTTAGCTTAACTAAGGACAGAAACATAGAATGGGCAGACTTAGGAGAAAAAGTCACGAGATGGGAAAAACAGACAGAATTAGAACTGCCAGAACAGGGAATACAAATACAAAAGCTGAAATGGATAACTCACACCCACCCAGCCGTACACTTGCAGTCTAGCAAGAACAGCTGATTAGCACTCCTATTAAAGGAGGAACAGAATGCCTTACAGAATATACCAGAAACTCTCTGGTCAACAGGAAAGTCAGATGTAGGACTTATTCGTACAGCGGGGCCAGTTACTATCATGCCAAAGTCAGCATTTAGACCACAGAAAAGACAGTATTCCCTTAAGAAAAGATGCAGAGGTAGGAATCAAACCTATTATAGCAGCTTTACTTAGGGAAGGGGTGCTGGTGGAATCTCCTGATTCACCATGTAACACACCCTTATTTCCTGTTAAGAAAGCAAATGGAGAATGGCGTATGGTCCAAGATTTACAAGCTGTAAATGACGCAGTAATACCAAGGGCACCTACGGTGCCAGACCCACACACCCTGTTGAATGATTTAAAACCTCAACAGAAATATTTTTCTGTGGTAGATATCAGCAATGCGTTCTTTTCGATACTGATACACCCTGACAGCCACTATTGGTTTGCATTCACATTTCAGGGGAAAAGGTATACATATACGCGACTACCACAGGGATATTGTGAAAGTCCAACAATATTCTCACAAGAAATGGCAAGCAACTTGGCGGGATTTACCCCACCAAGAGGCAGTCAGATTCTACTTTATGTTGATGACATCCTGCTGGCGGCCCCCACCCAGCAAGATTGCAAAGATACCATAGCGCTATTACTATTTTTAGCCACTGAAGGACATAAGGTAAACAAAAATAAACTACAGCTTTGGAAAAAACAAGTCAAATACCTAGGATATGTGATATCCAAAGAGGGTAGAACATTAGATGAGGACAGAAAAGTAGCAATTTTGCAAGCACCAAAACCCACTACCAAGAAGGAAATGATGTCCTTCCTGGGTACAACTAATTTTTGCTGAAGCTGGATTCCAAACTATGCTTTGGAATCTGCACCTCTGACTGACCTGATATATAAAAAGCCTATGGCAGCACAGGATTTGTTACAATGGACACCAGAGGCAGAATCTGCTTTCTGCAAACTGAAACAATTAATAGGGTCCTCATTAGTTCTGGGATTACCAAACTACCATAAATGTTTTTTCCAAACTGTAGATTGTAAGCAAGGTTATATGACATCAGTGTTAACACAACAGCATGGGGACAAGCAACGCCCCATTGCTTATTATTCATCACAACTAGACCCAGTGGCACGGTCTTTACCTCACTGTGTACAAGCGGTAGTTGCAGCTGCAATGGCAGTACAGGCTTCGGCCTCAGTAGTTTTATTCCACCCTCTCACTTTAAGAGTGCCTCATGCAGTCGCAATTATTTTACTGCAAGAGAAGGTAGCATATCTTTCCCCTGCTAGGCATCTTTCCTGTAAGACTATATTGTTGAGCCAACCTCACATGACAACTGAACGATGCACGACTTTGAACCCTTCTACCTTGCTCCCAACCCCTGCAGATGGCACACCACACCGCTGCCTGCAGGTGATTGAGCAAAAGACACTACCTAGAAAAGATCTCACGGATGTCCCCTTGGATGATGCAGAGGTGACATACTACGTGGATGGCTGGTGCAAAAGGGGTCCTGCAGGACAGAACCTAGTAGGATATGCAGTAGTTTCTGATACCAAGATTATAGAAACGAAACCTTTACCACACAACTTATCTGCACAGGCAGCAGAATTGATTGCCTTGACACGGGCACGTACCTTAGCAAAGGGTAAATGTGTGAATATTTTTACTGATAGCCAGTACACTTTTTCTACTGTACATGTTTTTGTGCAACAGTGGAAAAATCAAGGAATGATAACATCTACTGGCAAACCTATCAACCATGCACAGTTTATTTTAGATCTTTTAGAATCTATTCAGTTACCTCAGAAAGTAGCTATTTGTAAATGCACAGCTCATACCAAGCAACAAGACAGGATTTCAAAAGGTAACGCGAGAGCTGATACAGCTGCAAAACAGGCAGCTTCAGAAGTATTTCTTTTAAATGAGGAACTACAACCCTCTGAGATTTTAGACTTAGAAATGTTAAAGACAATGCAGACACTCACTACGCAAGCTGAAAAACAAAGATGGGTAAAACGAGGAGCAATTCTCGAAAAGGGGCTGTACATCTCTAAAGAAGGGAAACCGATACTACCATCTAATTTGTTTAGATATGCAGCTTTGTTGAGCCATGGGCAATGCCATGTCTCAACAGGGGGGATGGTACAGCTGGTGAACAGAGTGTTCACAACATATGGATTTACAAACTATTCTAAAAAATTTTGTTTGATGTGCCAAATTTGTAACAAACATCATGCACAAGGGGCATTAAAGCCCAAGCAAGGGAGTTTCCCTACACCACCATATCCGTTTCATACTATGTGTATGGATTTCATAGAATTGAACAAATGTGAAAATAAGAAGTATTGTCTTCTCATTGTAGATATGTTTTCCAGATGGGTGGAAGCCTTTCCGACCAAAAATCCAGACGCAGCTACGGTAGTGAAAGTCCTTGTTAAAGAAATCATCCCTAGATTCGGCATTCCGGAAAGGATCTACAGTGACAACGGTACACACTTTGTAAACCAAACCATACAACAGTTAAGTAAGCATTTTGGCATTTCTTAAAAAAAAATCAATGTGCATACCATCCGCAATCTGCAGGGCTAGTTGAGAGGCATAATGGAATTTTAAAGAATAAGTTAAGAAAATTAATAGCAGAAACAGAAAAGAATTGGGTGTACTGTCTGCCACTGGCACTGCTGAGCACGAGAACTGTTCTGACTGCAAAAGGATTGACTCCTTTTGAAAAACTATTTGGAAGGGCTTATTATATACCCCAGTGGAAACCTCTCATGCCCGCAGACCAGGAGGCTGACTGTACACTAGCTGAATACATGAGAAATTTATTGAATTCTAAACATCTGTTGCAGTCAAATTCTGTTTCAGATAAAGAACAAACCAAAACATCGGAAGTGGCAGTGATCCCAGGGAATTGGATCTGGGTGAAAACTGTTAAAAAGAAGAATTGGACGTCACCAAGGTGGGAAGGGTCCATACCAGGTGCTTCTTTCGACACCCACTGCAGTCAAAATCGCAGCGAGAGCCTCGTGGATCCACCTGACGCCCTGCAAACTAGTCAAGAACTTTGAACTGGACAAAAATCTTACCTCTCCATCGGGGCCCTCAGCACAAAGTCTGGCTACAAAGGGGCGTCAGATCAATAAGACTGATCCATCTCAACCCCAGTGAAGAAACCATCGGTGCTGAAGGTCCTGTTAGGGCAGAGAGTAAGACAACATGTTAAAAGCAAAAATGATAGAATCTAGAGAAATTCAAATAAAAATACTCGGAAGAGTTGGCGAAAATAGGAATGCAGAACAACCACTTCTTCAGAAATATTGCATAATCATTCTGTTAACTGTACTAGTGACAATAATATTTTTGTTGTGGCCATTCCTTTTCCCAGCCACACAAACTGAACTGAATAAACGTGAAGAGTTGCACATAGACTGGCATCCAAACTTCAATATTTATCAGGCAATCAAATATGTGTATGCTGAGACTTTCAATGTTTCGAATTGCTGGATTTGCACAGCTTTGCCAACAGCATATGGGGGGTTATTGTTAACTTCAGTACCCCCTAGTGGTCAACGAGACCTGGGAAAACTTGGTTCATGATGCATCAACTATTACAGCACAAGATAAAATAGCATTGCACTTGTCTGTTCAACAAAAGGGAACTGTGTGTTTTTACAAAAATGATACAGTCCAGGTGGGTTGGAGCAATTGCAATATGACTGTTCCTTATAGATGCTATACTAAAGCTAATAACACAGGTTTTTATTGTAATACAAACTATGATTCATTTTTTAAATTGATGCACAAAACAATTGAGGAAGCAAGACATGATTCTGTTCTCTATAAACAACTGTCTATAATTGAGAGAAAATGTTTCACGCAGGACAAGTGTATATTCATAGTAAAGTTACTACTAAAGTAGAAAATTGTTATTTTGCATGTGGTAGAAAGGCATATAAGTGGTTACCTGAGAAGTGGTCCGGCAGTTGTTTTTTGGGCTACCTGGTTCCGGCCATACGACACACAGCAGTTTTACCTTGAGGAAAAATCCGAAATGTTCGAGAAGCCGTCAAGAAGCCTGTCAATCCAGTAAGACAAATCGATGCACCCTGGAAAAATCATCATGCTGTAGGCGATGGACTAACACACATGGACTTGAGTGATTCTGTTATATCGTGGGCAGGCATATTACCAGCATATGGAGCAGTAAAATCGATCTGGGAGCTGAGAAAACTATCCAAACTTTTCGAAGTAATGAGCAATGCAACCTTTTCCACTCTAGAATTAGTGACTGATGAACTGAATGCCATGAGAACTGTAGTGCTTCAAAACCGCATGGCTCTCTACTTCACCCTAGCGACGAGAAGCGGTACTTGCGCTTTAATCCAGGAGGAGTGCTGTTCGTATATTCCCGACCATAAACACGAGATAGACAATCACCTTGAGGTAATTCATCAAGTGTCGGCCATGACCAAACCAGGACCAAATCCAGTGACGGACTTTTTCCAGAAATTGTTTGGGGGGTGGGGCAGTATCCTAATGAACATTCTGATTGCCATCTGTGTAGGAATGATCCTACTGGGGGTATGTGTTTGCTGCTGCATCCCCTGCATGAAAAGACTGATTAAAGACTTTATAGACATGTCAGTTTTAGAAACCTTATATCAAGGTGCTGAATTTGAAGAAGTGTTGAAAATTTGAAAATGCTTTCATAAGTTTAAACTGAATGACTCTCTCAACTGCAAATCCTGAGTAGGAAGAGGTTAGGGGAAGAAAAACTGTTTATGCTTATTTTGAAAGTAGAATAAAGTATTAAAAGGGGGGAAATGTTAGAAAAATATGTATTAGTAATATGCTTAGTGCATGCTTAGTGCATTCGAGGTTTAAAAAGGGTTAACACATTTATTCTATTTCACACTGCATAAATCTGTACGAACTGCAGAAGCATTCCAATCTTGTAATGTCATGAAATATGCGCAGTTATGATCTTTGCTTATGCTTTGGAAATTTACAGGGAAGCATTCAATTTCTGCTGTCAGGAAAATAATAATAGATGTATCACTTCTACTAATGTCATGAGATTTAAACAAAAAGTTATTGATTTTCCACCTATGCTATGAGAAAATACACAGCTGCAGAAGCTATTGACAATGAAAACAAAGGCTGCTTGAAAATATGAACTGCAATCAGCATTTACTTGTACCTAAGCTAGAAAAGTACCTTGAAATGTAACATATGTATTAGAATTGCACAATAGAAGCTTGTAGTGGGCTAAAGCCCCCAAGGTCAGGTTGTTTTTCTCACATGTTTTTCATAAATCCAGTCATGTCAGCAGGAAATCCAAGTAACATTTTCCATGTAACACATATTGAGCATTAAATCTGAACATGTCAGCAGAAAATCTTGAGTAACATTTGCTGTAGAACAATACAGAAAGTTGTCTTTAACTACGTCAACCATAGAAAGTAACATTTTATAGAACAGTATAAGAGAAGCATACTGCCTGTTAGTAATTAGGCAAAATCCTGTATGTGCATGTTTTTGTCTCCTTGTTGCAAGTAATAAAAGGTGCCATACCTGAACCTTATGTGAATTGGTCTTTGAAGTTTTTTCCTTTGACAGTGACAGACTGCGCAGTAATGGGTACTAGTGTTGGTGTGACCAGTCTGGGGCAATCAAGACTGCCCTTGGTCTTTCCTCCCTTACTTTGCGTAATACCCTTGTTAGAAGAGGTAGAGGGGGAAATGCATAGATCAAGAGGCTTACCCATTGGAAGGATAGGGCATCCATTTTCCAGGCCTTGCTGTGAGGTTCTCTGGTGCTGAATTTGCTGAGCTGGTGGTTGTGGGAGGCAAATAGGTCCACCTTCGGGGTACCCGATTTCTAGGTTACGAGGCTAAAGGTGCTATGGTTTAATTGCCACTCATGTGGGTCTAGGAGATTTCTGCTTACGTTGACTGACATGAGTTTTGGTTGCCTGGCAGGAATTGTGCTAGCAGGTGAATATGCATGGTTGAAGCCGTGTGCCAAAGGGTCATGGCTAGCCTGCAGAGTGGGTAAGAGTGGGCTCCTCCCTGCATGTTGATGTACCACATCACTGTGGTGTCTGTTTTGATCAGTAGAGGCCCCGGAGAGAGTATGGGGTCTGAAAGCTGTCAGAGGATGCTGAACAGCTAGCATCTCTTTTTGGTTGATGTGCAGATGAATTTGATTTGGGCTCCAGTGGCCCTGAATGCATCTGCCCATCCAGGTGTGCACCTCAGGCATAGTCTGATGCATCTGTGGTTAGGGTCTGGGTGGTGTGGGGTTGTGAAAAGGGAAGTCCATTGTTGTGGTTGCATGCTGGTACTCACCAAAGAAAATCTTTCCTTAGACAAGGTATTCTAGGTATAATAATTTTCCAGGTCCTGGGAATGTTGACACCAAAGGCTTTTTAAGTACCACTGAAGTTTCCTCATAGGCAGTCTGGCATATGGAATTAGTAGAATGCAGGAGGCTAAGAACCAGAGAGCTTGCAGAATTTTCCTTGCGGATAACTGGGCTCTGGTGGCCAGTTGAGAGAAATAGCCTGTCAGATAGCCTTGTTTTTCTGGAGTAAGGAATGCCATCTGGGATGCTGTGTCCAGGCTTGCTCCCAGGAATACAATTTTCTGACTGGGAACTAGTTTGGATTTCTTTTCATTTATTGTGTACCCCAGTGAGGTCAGTAGGTCCTTTACAAATGTCAGGTGCTGCAACAGCTTTTCCTGACTGTCTGCCTGAACCAGGCAGTCATCCAAGTAGGGGTAAATTTGAATACTTGTCTGCAAAAACCAATGCCTAGAGCTAGGCATTTTGTGAAAACTCTGGGAGCAGTGGGATAAGCCAAAGGGAAGTGCAGAGAACTGATAATGCATAGATCCTGCCCTGAAACGTAGATAATTCCTGCAAGAGTCTCTGATTGGGATGTGCAGATAGGCCTCTTTTAGGTCTACGGTGGTTAACCGGGTATCTTTGGATAGCATAGGAAGAAGCTGCTGGAGGGTGAGCATTTTGAATTTTGGTACCACCAGGAAGGTGTTTAGAATGGACAGATCTAGGATTGGGTGCCAGGTGCCCTCTTTTCTGGGTACCAGGAAAAGTCTGTAAAAGAAACCTTTTTTCGAAAGATCGGTAGTCGGATGGCTTACTGAAGCCATTTCAGAATACGGAGATCGAGAGCGAAATTATTTAGCTACAATAAGGGCCCAATGACGTGTAGTTCTGGCGATGAACAAAGCACAAAACTGACAGTGAAGGACGTTGTGGTCTGGGGCTAAACAGGTGACACAGTAAAAATGGAAATCTCGGTGTGGTATTTGCTTTCCACACGTGAGACAATTATCTTTTTCTGACATGAGTTAGAGCAAGAAAAAAGGATCCCCAACAGGATACTTAGGTTTAGAAGACTTGAACTTCAATTTCGTGAAACAAAAAACTCAGCTAGCAGCCGACCGGCACTCATGCAAACTGCTTCTGCTTTCAGGCTCCTCAGAAAGACAGACTGATGTAATAGCGTCGGCTGCCTGTTTTCATACCACTGATGACTTGACGTCAGTCCTGGAGCGACAGCAACCAACACAGAAATATTAAGTCTCTGGTATTCGGGCCTGACTGAAGGCTACCCCTGGCAGGATAACCCAAGTGTGTTGACTGCAACAGTGAAACGCGAAGAACATTGTGCAGTTGAAAGTGAAAAACAGTTACTTGAGATGTCAAAACAAGTTAATAGTGATGTTTTCCTGAATCTCTTAAATCTCAGAAATGATCCTCGCGATAAACATCTTGGTTCACCTGCTCAGAGACTTCTGTTGAGACAAACCAGAAACACATTACCAATCAGTAGTCAATTGTTGGTTCCATGCGTCAAGAACAGGTCAGTGAAAACCAATATGAAGAAGCCCCTAACCCAAACGTCCTACTATAAGATCAGCAAACTGCTCAATCCATTACGAGAAGTGTTAAGGATGCAAATGTCCGAAGGTTATGATCGGATTGGTGTCAAACTATTTGCCCAGAGCCGAGATCATACATTGTGGAATCAACAAGGAGCAATCTTTAGGTGGAATTGGAAACATTTGAGACCGGTGTCTGAGCCTATACCACAGCACACAGCCTGTGAGAAAGACTTTCAGAGTGAGTTGTCCGGTGTTACAATTCCAGAAGTAGTTCCAGAGGGCATTCCTGGTCTTGTGACGAATCCAGAAGTTCCTGATATGAGATGTGCACCACAGACTGTCCCCTGTTGCTAAATTTGGTCAAAAATGTTACGTTACGAGATATGGTTGCATCTGTAAACCCTGTAGCAGATATGAAGCAACTTGGACATGAACATTGTTTTGTTTCTAATGTACATAATACATGTCTAATGTTGTTTATATTAAGGGCAATCTTTTTAAAGAGAAAGGATATAGGTCAATGCGTGTGTATATATTTGTACCTTTAAGAAGCTATCCAAGAGCTTGCACAAGTGTATAAATACTGAGCGCATGCGAGTCTCAATGCCATTTTGCAGTAAGCTGCTAAGATGTAAGCATGTATGTACCTAAGGTCGGTCTGTTTGCTAGAGTGCTCATATTTTATGATGCTGCTATCCATCCTGATGTGTTTCTATGTATTAAAGCATCTAAACAAAATACCCTGCCTGCTTGTCATCTAATGTTAGAGTGAGACGAGCGACACCCATGTAACACCACACAATACAGTCTGTTCCCAATTTATCTGTAATCTGTACTTTTCATATCTCTATTTCCTTCCCACATGTTAAAAACAGCTTACATGCTTTGAGTAAACAAACCTATAGCCTCAAGAAAAAGTGCACTGCCTACCTATAAACAACAAAATGTGTACTGCTTTATTAAATCCCAACAGCTTATTTTTTTTTTCACTGAACTACTTGACAATGTACCTTTAAATGCTAGTTACACTGGACTGTGTGCAATTCACTCAGCAGACATTGTTCAGACCTTGTGTTTAGCTACTTGCACCTGTAGAAGTGTGGTCTCCAAGGTTTTAATGCAAAAAAGAATATTGGCTTGCAGTTGCATGGAATAACATTTGTAAATTTCACCCAGAACACAGTGTTCAGCCCTATTATAACTTATTTGCACCTGCAGACCTTTTCCCCCTACTAAAAACCTTTAACAATGGAAAAAACAACAAGACTTTGCAAATACAAGAATACCATTTCTATGCCTTTCTTCATTTTATCTTATTTTCCAAGCCTATTTGCTTAAAAAATTGTCTGTAATATAAACCAAGGACATTAATCTCAACACCCCTTTACAAAACGAGGGGAATTATCTTAATTCTACTTAATTCTACATATAAGGTGATCAAGTACACTTTTACATCCCTTACCCAACAGCCCAAGATCACAACATATTACATTTACTTGTTTCTATTCAGCCCTTGTTCGTTACAGTACAAATAAAACCTGAATATCTTACAGCTAAGAAAAAGTTATTTTTTGCTTTAATATCTTTTAACTTGTATAGTAGTCTGTGATAAGACTCACCCACCTCACATTTAAAATACCCCTGTATGCAGACTATAGAAACTAATTTGCAATATAACACAGCTATTTCCATCATGAAATGTTTATACAAGTATCGAGAAATAAAATTGTTTAACATGCATTGCTTTTTCAGTCTTCAGTATCTGTCTAAACATTAGTGGCACAAAGTGGGGTACATACTTTACAACTCACCCACCAGCTTAACAGTCAACCAAACTCCAATCTTTCTCATTCTTCTTGCAAAGCCACATTTCTCGTCACAGGATTGATATTTTTTAGCCTCAGACATATTTATTTACTCAACTTCAACAATGCTGCTGGGTCACCTTCCTGATCACCTCCATCTCCCAAAATCAGTCAGTGGATCAAATCCAAGGTCCTAATGATTTTTCTACTCAATGTCAGTGTTTTTTCTGGCAAACATTTTACTTTGGAACCAAAGAAAAGATTTCATTGGCAAAGTGACTCTTATGATTTTATTATTGTCAGAAATATATGAAGCATAAGCTCTCCTTTGCTTGTTAGCTCACCTTTTGTTAGCTAAACTTATTTTTCTCTCTCCTTAGCCTATTCGTTGTCCAAAAATGTCTGATAAAAAATATTTTGAAGAAAGTTGGATACAGCAACTTGAATCTCAAACCCGCCACTTGACATTCCCAAACTGTATAAACTTGCTTCTCTTCTGGGTGGTGTACACTAAATAGCAGTTTTCTACAATTGGTCACATTAACCAGTGTTGATGTGATACCCCAACCACTGTAAAATGGGAAAAAATGAGGTGGTAATCAACAACTTTGATGTCAATTTTAATACTTGTACTTTCTGACCTAATTCTGTCATCAGCAACTCTTTTGGCTTGTATGAGTACATATTTACTAATAAAAGGCGTAGCTACTTTTTCTGGCCAGATGTAAAGCATACAAATAATGTGGATTTTAAATTAACCAATGCTGCTGCAAAATACCAGCCCAGTTGCTTACCTATATTTTCATAAAGTTAATGCAGTCTGCTCCTTCCAGTCTCTCTGGTACAGCAGAAATATTAGATTTTATTTGTGCTCTGTCTTCTAGCACACCTATTTTCTGAAACAGAACTTCTTGAGAAGCCTCATGTTCAGCCAGCCCTTTTATTCCATTTCAGCCTCTGATTTTTGCAGTTTTACCAGGTCATCTGCATAGCTAGTAAAAACTTCTACTAGTCTTTCCCTCATTTTATTTCACTTTAAATATTCTTTCACTGTTTCATTTATTTTAAACACCTCTGAGAGCAATTATTTTTTCCGTTAAATTAATGGAAATCATCATCTGTTACAAGTCTGAAATCTGAACTGCTTCAAGCTGTAAAGTTCTTTCCGGACATAGTTTTTTCTTCTTTTCTGACTTTATCTAAAGGTCTTCTTTGCTGGAATCCAGGCAGTGTAATTACTAGCTAGTAAATGAATTCTGCCCTAACTGATAACATTTACTGGGTCTGTGTGCAGCCAACTTTAAAATGCAAAAAAGCTTTTCTCTCTCTCCCCCCAATGCTAACAGAGGTAAATCTAGTAGCAGACATGGTAGCAGTTGAAGCTAACATAAGAAATTAGTACGGACTGAACTGGGTAAGTGTGTTAAGCTCAGAACGAAATTATAACATGATATAATACACAGCTACAGTATCGATAAAACCGCTAGCATACTTACGATTTTCATTACTCTGTACTTCAGGACAGTCAATGGGGTTGGAAGATGGAAGTTGCTTAAGTTGCTTAATTTTTTTCTGCCTTTTTGATGGTGGCGCTGGTGGCTCTAAATGATTAACAGAAGCAAAATCAAAATAACTGGCACATGAATAAAACACATACTCAGGCATGACACTGGAATAAAGTTAAAAGCATTAGGAAATAGAATAATGTTTCACCTGACACAACGGTACAGCAAAATATTAACAGGCACCAGGTCAACTTCTGTGCATTTTACATGAAAGATTTCAATGCATAAAGAATGAATGGCAAAACAAAAGTACAAATGTATGACTGGAAACCAATATATTAGTGATCAACACTCAGAAGGGATTAAAGTAATAAACTGAAAGTGAAACAGCGACAACTGAAACTCCATTTCACCCAGTGTTTCTAAAGGAGGGCTTTGCATCCTGCACATCTCACACCATGGCTATTTAAATATTTTCTGAGATCACTGAACATCGGATAAAACTGAATTCACAAAGATACTGCAAATTGATCTTTAAAACCAAAACAAAAATCTCACATTCTTGACTACAACTCAGACCATCAAAAACAAACTTGCAATTAATCCCGACATATTCATATGACAAAACAATTGCTGGAAATCTCAGACCAGAACACAATTCCAGTAGTTTTTCTTTTAAGTACACTACAGTAACAACATAACGAAATTTGAGCCCATCATTTAATTATGTAAAAGTATATAACTTAAAAATATGATTGATAGCATGTGCAATGCTTAGTGCCCACAAAATGACAAACAGCTGCTGTACACGTCCACATACACAACCTCTTTTCCCATTTATTCACATGGGGTCAGGGTGCCACTTCAACAGTGAATCATCTACAGCCAAGGTTTACACCACTGGGTGGAACAGCTGCTACACATCCAATGCAAATACTAGAACCTCAGATAAGGATAATCAATACAAACATGCATATGAATCCATCAGTCTTGCAGTGGTACTCAAAGCAACTCTACATATTTGAAAAGCCTCTTAGCAGACTGTCAGCTTTTGCATAACCTCAAAAAGTGTGTTCTATGCAGAAACATTATAAAAAAAACTTGTGCTGCCATTTTACCAATCCTCTATAATCCAGTCATCCATCCTCAACATTTTTCCGTCATTTTTGCAAAAGGAGGAAAGGTGTCACTTCAACAGTGACTATCTAGAGAATTTTAGTATTCTTTTGTAAGGCACAGATCTGAAACAGACCTCAAAAACAGCCGAGGCACAGATTCTGCACTTCAAAAAACACTTGCTGAATTCTTAATTAGTAGGGAAGGAAAGCACGGCAGTTTTGCACTGAAAGTAGTAGGATATCTTCAAGAAGCAAATATCTGCTTTAGAAATACTACCACACTAGATATCCTGTTTAGTCACAACTTTATAATCCATTTAACATCCCTGTGTACATGAAGTGCAGCTTGTATCCCATTCAGCTACTAGGAAATCATGCTTTAGTGGGTAAGGCTCTCCCCCATTGTACCTTCACCTGTTATGTCAAGAAAAGTACTCTCAGAAGATACAATATGTAACCCTAGCCAGTGCAACCAAACCCAGAACAACATGATAGAGAAGACTCTGTCAGCAGACTAGGAGAGACTCTATGCCACAAAGACTTGAGCAAACAACATAAAACAGTTTAATACACTTGAATTAGGTCATCTGCAAACGGTGCCTGAAAAAAAAACGTTAAGTAGTCAGTACTATTTCTAAAAGCCATTAAGGAGAAAAAAAGCATGAAAATTACTACAAGGAGGACCTATTAGAATATACAGTACAGTTGTGTACCTACCATAAATGTAGATGTTCGAGTGTATTCACTGTTGCAGTCATTACAATTGGGTTATCCTGCTGGCAGGCTACCCCCGCAGTCGGCCCGAGTTCCAAAGTCTAGGTCCGGCGTCGGTTGCTGTCGCCTCATCCCTGATGTCAGTGCGCCAGGGGTATAAAAGATGCAGCAGACGCCATTTTCTTCAGTTTTTCTTGCCCCAAATGTCAGGTGCCACTAAAAAGGGAGGCTAAATTATGCCAATAAGCATGCATACACAAAAAAACAACTTTTCCTTCATCTACCAGCAAATACACCACATAGGTTGTATAGAATAGAGAAGTACAGATAAGTCCCAGCAAGAAGGGGGATGGTGGGAGGGTAACCTGGACTGCAACAGTGAATAACACTCAAACATCTACATTTACGGTAGGTACACAACTGTACTATGTTCATCGTGTTTCACTGTTGCAGTCATTACAATTGGGTTAAATCCCAAAGCTAAGGTTGGGAGGCCCTGCCCTGGATTTAGAGTAGAGAGGTAAGTGATGGTGCTTTGTAAAAGTATTCACTGAACTCCAAGTTGCCTCTAAGATGTCTTTGGTTGGTACTCCTCTGAGGAAGGCTGCTGAAGTGGCTGCTGCTCTGGTTGAATGTGGCTTAATGCCCTTAGGCACTTATTTGCCATGCTGTGAATAGCAGAAATGAATACAGTGGCCTATCCACTTTGAAATAGTCTGTTTTGAGATGGGCTTTCCTTGTGATCCTGCAGCATATGCCACTAGAAGTTGTTCAGTCTTTCTGAAAGCTTTGGTTCTGTCCAAGTAGAAGTGTAGCTGCCCGTGAATGTCCAGAGAATGCAGAAGTCTCTCATCCTTATTCTGTGGGTTTGGGTAAAAGGTAGGCAAATTAATTGTTTAAGGGCCACACTGGACACTACCTTAGGCATAAATGTAGGGCTTGTCCTTAGAGAAACCCTGTCAGGATGGAAAATGATAAAAGGTTCCACAGCAATGAGTGCCTGTAACTCAGACTCATCTAGCGGAGGTATCTGACTGTCTTGTTGGGTCAATAAGTGAGGAATTTGAGGTAATGTCCAAGCTGGACATTGAGACAAGCTCTTTAGGATTGGGTACCAGTGCTGGCGGGGCCAGTCTGGGGCAATCAGTATCATTTTTGGCTTCTCTTGTTTGACCTTGAGGAGTACCCTGGGGAGGAGAGGCAGAGGAGGAAAGGCATATACAGTTAGGTTTTTCCAGCTGAAAGATAGAGCATCCACTTTCCATGCTTGCTTGTGATAAGTCCTTGTGCAGAATCTCTGTAGTTGGCAGTTGTGAGGGGAGGCAAATAGGTCTATGTCCGGGCATCCCCAGTTCCTTGTTATCATGCTGAAGCCTTGTGGATCCAATTTCCACTTGTGGGGATCCATTAGGTTTCTGCTTAGTTCGTCTGCCAGAGTATTTATCCTTCCTGGCAGGAATTGTGCTTGCAGATATACTTGGTAAGTCAGTGCTGTCTCCCACAAGTTCATGGCTAGTCTGCAGAGGGGGCAGGAATGCGTGCCCCCCTGCTTGTTTATGTACCACATGACTGTGGTATTGTCAGGCTTTATCAGTAGTTGTCCTGGATGAAGTTGATCCTTGAAGGCTGTCGGGGCATTCTGAACAGCTAGCATCTCTTTTTGATTGATATGTAGATGCATTTGACTTGCGGACCATGTAGCCCTGAATACATCTTCCTGCCATATGGGCCCCCCAGGCATAATCTGATGCATCTGTTGTCAAGGTCTGCCTGGCTGTGGGTAAGGTGAATGGCTGTTCCGTGTTGAGGTGACAGGCTTTTGCCCAAAATCAAAACTCTTGTTGCAGGCAGGGAATGAGAGTGATTATTGTTTCCAGGCTGTGGCAATGTTGAGTCCAAACACTTTTCGGATACCATTGAAGTTTCCTCATATGCAGTCTTGCATATGGAATTAGCAGTATGCAGGATGCCATGAAGCCCAAAGCCTGCAGAATTTTTCTTGCAGATAACTGGGTCTTTGTTGCCAACATTTTGAAATAAGTAGTCAGTTGTCTGTGTTTCTCTGGCGTGATAAGCCATCTGGGCAGTTGTATTTAAGCTTGCGCCCAGGAATATTATGTCTTGAGAGGGTACGAGCTTTGATTTCTTTTCATTTACTGTGTATCCTAAACCTGTTAGTAATCTTTTTACAAATGCCAGATGCTGTAGTAGGATGTCCTTGTTCTCTGCTTGAATAAAGCAGTTGTCCAAGTAAGGATATATTTGTATTCCTCTTTGTCTGCAAAATGCAATTACTGGTGCCAGGCATTTTGTGAAGACCCTGGGCGCAGTAGATAAGCCAAAGCGCAGTGCAGAGAACTGGTAGTGCATTGAGCCAGCTATAAATCTGAGGTATCTTCTGCAGGATTGTCTGATTGGGACATGCAGGTATGGCTCTTTTAGGTCTAAAGTCACAAGCCAAGCCTTCTTGCCCAGCATGGGCAGAAGCTGCTGCAGAGTTAACATTTTGAATTTTGGAATATCCAGGAATATGTTTAGGATAGACAGGTCCAGTATTGGTCTCCAGGCTTTGTCCTTTCTGGGTACCAAGAATAACCTTGAGTAAAATCCTTGTCCCTGTTCTTTGCTGTGGTACTTGTTGAATGGCTCTCATGTCCATGAGGGATGAAACTTGTTTTTGTGCCTCTGCCCATTGACTGCGTGGCAGGTCTGGCATACCGTTTGGCCTTGGCAGGGTGTGAAAGTGGAACCTGTATCCTTGAGATACGATATTTAAGACCCATTTGTCCTGGGTGATCATGTGCCAATTTTGTGAAAAAAGTGCTAGTTTTCCCCCCAAAGAAGCTGCCAGAAGATAAGTGCTTGGTGCTGGCAGGGGAAAGTCATTGAGACTGTTTCCTGTATGGCTGTGATTTTTCCTCTCCACTTTTGGAGGTAGAAGCAACCCACTGTTTAAGGCCTGTATGAGCCTTTGGGCTGTGATCTGCCTTTAGGGTGTCTGTATCTGCCTCTTTGTGGCTTGACACTGGAAAGGACCAATTCTTTGCAGGCCAGTTCCTGCTAAATCTGGGAGGCTGTACCTGTAAGAAATCCTTCACTGTTTCCATAGATTTAGCTTTGTCCTCCATTTTCTTCAACACCTCATCTGCTTTAACACCAAACAAGGTATCATGTTGTAATGGAGCATCTAAAAGCTTTGCTTTAACATGATCGGGCAGATTCTGTTCTTTTAACCAAGCATGCCTCCTAATGACAGGACCTGTAACTGCGGCCCTGCAGGAGGCCACTAGAGAATCAAAACCACATTGCAATGTATGCTTTCCCACTTTTTCAGCTGCATGCAATAAATCCTGCATTTCTTTGTTTTCTGCACATTCTGAATTTGTCAACATTTTCTGTTTAAGCTGTGACATAAGATATTGCTGATATTTAAGCATATGAAACTGACAATTTAAAGCTCTTACAGCCAAAGTAGCAGAAGTATAAATCTTTTTCCCCCATCTGTCCAGGGCCCTTGAATCCCTATCAGAGGGGATAGGGTTTTTTGCCGTGGAAGCATTGACCCCCTTGGGACCCTGAGAAATAGTTTCTGGGTCAGCAGCAGGGTTTTTATAAAGAAATTTATGAGAATCAGGAACCCTGTAGTATCTGCCTGGCTTAACAGAAGCTGGTGGTAAAGAGTCAGGAGACAGACTGGACTCTGAAAATACATCATCTACAATGTCTAAAACAGGAGGAATAGCAAGTGGCCTGTGCTGAGGTAATGAAAGGAAGTCTCTGAGCCTTTTCTTGGATTCTGAATAATCTTGGCTCTTCCAATGGAAATGCTCCCTCATAGTATGCAGGGTCTCCCCAAAAGAATAATCCTCAGGAGGTGAGGCTGAAGGGATAGATTCTTCAGCATCAGAATCCTCATAGGGATGCAGGGAATATTCCTGTTCAGAAGAGGAATCAGAAGAAATGGAAACCTGATCTGAAGATTCATATTCTATCTCTTGCCTAGGCCTCTTATCAAGAGGGGGATGTGACCCCTGATCAAAGTAATTAGGTCTTCGGCCATTTTAAGCATCTGTTTTTTAAGCATGGAGGCCTGTCCAGGAGAATGCTGTACTTGTTTCTTTGTCTTTAGAGCTGCTTTAGTCTTTACCTTTGAAGCTGAAGATGGCTTTACATACAACTGTGTAAGCCTGAAAACACCCTCAGAAGCCGATGCCTGCTCAGTGGCTCCGGACCCATCTGAGAGAATAGTTTCCGAGTGTCCAATACCTTGAGTTTCCAACGGCCTAGTCGGCTCCACGTGGGAGTTGGAAGCGGCTTGTGGCTCTGAGGTAGCGGGTGTCAGGGGCTGCGAAAGCGTCTCACTGAGAACCGGCGACAGGCCTAATGGAAGCCTTGTCGTCAGTTTTGGACCTTGGATGCCTGTCCTTTTCTTTTTCTTTGCACTTTTTATAAACTCCGGTAGTCGGCTGTTCCGAAGGCATTATATAATTGAATCTTCTGCCAAAGTAATGAAATGCAAAATCGTACAGACGCTTAATAGTGCGTTGGTTAAATCTAGCACAAAACCGACAACTAGCAACGTCGTGGTCAGGGCCTAGGCAAGGAATACAGTAAGAGTTTAAATCCTTATGAGGTATTTGCTTCTCACAAGAAATACAATTATTAACTTTTTCTGACATTGGTCTGGAGCAAGAAAAAAGTTTCCTCAACGGGGTACTTCACTTTAATGAAGACTTCGGATCTGAATTTTGAGTTTGAAAATCTCAGGAGTCAGCCGACCAGCACTTGCGAACTGCTTCTGCTTCGGGCACAGCGCGGCAAGAAAGACTGAAGAAAATGGCATCGGCTGCATCTTTTATACCCCTGGCACACTGACATCAGGGAGGAGGCGACAGCAACTGACGCTGGACCTAGATTTTGGAACTCGGGCCGACTACGGGTAGCCTGCCAGCAGGATAACCCAATTGTAATGACTGCAACAGTGAAACACGATGAACATCTTGCTGATGTAAGAGGTGTTGCAAGCGGTTGACAAGGGGCTAAAATCTCTGACAACAAATGTAAGAACATACAATAATAAATGTCATCTAAAGAATCACTGCATCAAGCATACTTGCCTGAAGATGCTAAAACATACACAGAACTGAACTGCACAAGTGGAAGGTGAACTTTATGATAAAAACATCTTAAGTACAGCAACTCAGAAACTATCATTACACAGCTGAATTTCATTCCAACACTAGGAGAGAGAAGTGAAGGAATTCCATTCCTGTTGTAGCAGCACTACAAGTCGTCTGCTCCTCTGCACTTCTATCACTGAAAACTCCTGCCTCACATCAAGTGTGCGATCTTCTTTGAAAGTGAGAGCCTTGGCTGTCTAATATAGTTACTACTGCTAAACTACAAAGAAATTATGAACTCCTGGGCAGTACACCTGACATGACAACTATGACTAAGCAACGCTGGCTTGTGATGATTGGTAAATGTCATCCATTTAACGTAACAAACTGTCCCTGGGTGACTATCTTGAAAAATGAAGCAAATGTAGCACGGAATGTTCTACTGGAATGAGTTCTCATTCAATCAGAACAAAAGGAAACACAGCTGGCCAAACTTTTGGACAATGTTTGCTTTGATACTGGTGGACTAAGCTTGCAGTACCTGAAAAATACAAACATTTGTTCTACCTTTTCAATATATTTTATTCAAAAAATACTTCAGCTCTATTTGAATGACCATATAGTAAAACAGTATTCTTTCATATCTGAAGGGCTGGGAAAAAGACTGGAAACTGTACAACATTAACAGTACACTAGAAAACACCATAGGAGTTAAGGAGGGCTTTTTCCAAAGGAATGTCAATATCAAGGTGCAGGTACTCCACGACCATCGAAGCCAACCATCAACCAAAAAAGCAAAAATTAATAAAAAATTTTTATACTTGAACAGCAAAAGAACTTTATTCCATGGGTTGTTAGCGCTTTCACGTCTACTCTGGACGCTTCCAAAGGAATACGATGTCCAATTTTAAGAACACAAAGGGTTCAACTCAAAATTCAAATTTAATTTTAATTGGTTATTTCACAGTTACCGGAACTTAACTGGCATGGAATACAGACACCCTCTTCATCTGCACGATAGCCAGGGACAAAAGCTCTGCAGCGAAAGAGACAGACATTTCCAATACAGGCTCAAAAAGAGGAACAGAAAGGTGTGAGGAGGGTGAAGGAAGCTAAGATAGAGTACCCCCCCACTTCATAAACCACATGAATGCAGATAAAGAAGAGCTGGACAACTCATATGAATGCTGCCTTGACAATATATGCACTCTTAATAATGAAAGTGATGGCCTTCTGTTCACCAGTGCAATATACGTCACAATCAATGGAATGGTTAAGAGAGAGTTGTTTAAGTAAACTTACCATAAACGTACATGTTCAAATGATTACTGTTGCAGTAGCTTAAGCTATACATGGATTATACCCTACATAGGATATTACAACTACCTGTTCCATCCTATGCAGGATATGACCTATATAGGTTAGGCTACTGAAGCAGTGATCAAAATGATGATCATCTGGAATTTGGAAAGATGATACAATTAGCTGGTAGTTTTAAACACTGATATGGAAAAGGAATAAACTTTCTTAAACTTGCCTGGGGGTTTAGAACACTTGTCTGCCAGCAAGGTGAGAACACGGAGCCCTGTGTTGGACTGAAGAAATCAAGTTAGCTTGTCCTGAGAATCTCTGGACATGGACTTACTCCACTCAGCCAAAGAGCTTCTAAACAGTTTTGTTTTCTTGGTGGCGTCTCTAAGCTTCAGGTGTAATGACAAGGGATCCTTCCAATCTTCCTCACATTCACTAAGGCAGTTCTTGGCAAAAAAGTACATGAGAGAGTACCAGTCCACGGACGACCTCAAAATTTCTCCAGAAGTGTCTACTGGATGGGGAAGCGGTTGTAAGATGTAGAGAAATCACTACCCCTATTTATCTCAGTGATGGGTTCAACTGACCTTGGGCTGCACACAGGACACTAACTCATCCTCAGAGTAGGAACTATCAACTGGCGTCATCCTCCAGGTAACAAAGATGGGTCAGTTGATTCTCCCTCTAACATCTGTGGGAGGCTTGGCTGAACTGCTGGCAATTGCAGCATTACTTATACACAATTTTTGTGTAGATCGTAACCACGTGTTTGGTGGCCATGCAAACACTGAAGATTTGCCTTTGGTTATGCCAAGTGGGAACTTTTCATCAACATGCACAAGGTTACAATCTCAACTGCATGAGTGGCATAAAAAACGTTTATATCACATTATCAAAAGATGAAAATAGTGAACGCCATTTCATTGGCCCCAAAACATCTAAACATGAAAACATCGAACATTCAGAACAGCAAATTTTTTCTCATGGAACAAATTCGCTGCTCCGAAACACACACACAACACAAGCACATCAAACAAACAGCAACCATACACAAACACTTAAATTCCTACATCTAACATTACACTAAACTAAACATAACACTACTATCTACCCACTTTAACTCAAACCCTAAGGTCCGTCACTATCGCACACACGCCTAACCCGTGCACTAACCCAAACTCACTTAACCCACCCCTAACCCTAACGTACAATCGCACACTTACCTGAACCCAACCCGTAACTTTCCACCACAGCGCTAAGAATAGCGAAACCACAGAAATGGCCAACTGAATTCTTTCCAGAGGAAAGAATTTGCTGTTATGCAGCTTCGCTATTCTTAGCATTCGCTGAATAGTGTTCAATATCAGAACATTCAAAATTTTAATACTTCGATGTTCTGATATAGACCCCATAAAAAGTGGGGGACTCAGGACTACATAAATTCTTACAATCAGCATACATCATCACTGTGTTCACTTGCATAAGATGTGCCATACTGTGGAGTGGTGAAGATGAACTCAGTCACTAATCTAATATACAAGGTAAGCCTTGAAAGAGCCACCAGACGCAAATCCTAAGATCTAACTAGCAAATATGGAGCAGTTAATAAAGAGAAAGACAATTAAGGACACTACAGCTGATGCCATACCCACTATAAGGGAGTTATATCATGTAACTTTGAGGAATACTAGTGACATCCTCTTGGAAGGAATGTGGAAAGCAATAAGAGGCTATAATGTTTACCTGTGATTCTCCTCTCAAGGGCCCAAAGGAGGAAGGAAGCCTCACACAAATATCAAATGATTGTGAGAGCAAAGGCCAAGGTAACAATCTCTCATCAGCAAAGGAAGCAGCTCGTGAGATTCCTACTGGAAAAGCAGATTAGGAAAGATTTGAAGTCAGGCCTAGGGGCCTTGAGCCTAGACCTAAATGTGGCCTCTCCTCTCATATACTGGACTACCATGAGGAGTACGGGACTGAGAGAGAAAGTATTAAGAAACCAATGTGCCCAAATCGGACAGAAGGCATCCACTGCCCAAGCCATTGTGTGGAGATTTTTTTTAAACATCTTTATTATCACACACAGTACAGTGACGAGTACACATTCAATTACGAGAGAGAAAACAAGCCATTAAACATTTTTTCATTGTACATATTGTACAGATATGATGTGTATTAATCATTCAATTTAACATTACACAGATTGCTAGAGTACGTAACTCCCTCCTGAACATTATTCTGTATACACTCTTCACACATTTCATTTATTGATATTTAGTTTATTCCTTGCCTTTTCTAAAGATCCCATCTCCAGTTCTTTTATCACCTTTACAACATTCAACAATTCTGTTACTGAAGATCTTGTTTTTGAATTCTATTTCCAAAAAAATCCCTTTTTGGCAGGCAACAACTTTAAAATTATTAGAGCCTTACTCTGTCTAGGCCATTCAGTTTTTAAATCCTGACTACAAGATTAATTTCCTTAGTCAAAATAATTTGTTCCCCAACATTTCTGATAGTAGGGTATGTCTAACATCTATCATCTTGTTACATTCCCAAAAAACATGTTTGCAGGTACCCCTCTTTTTCAATCACATCTTCAGCAATTGCTGTCTACCTGTTGAAAATTTCTCTGACATCTACTTGGGGTATAAAAATCTCCATGCAAACACTTCCATGCAAAGATTCTGAAAACCCTAGATGCTGTTTGCACAAATAAGAGCCGTACATATATCCTCAAACTGTTATTTGTATACTCTTTCCATTTTCATTTCTCAGTCTTGTCTAACATTTTCTGATTGATTCCTACAGTTATCAAGCACTATTTTATATGCCCTACTAATTTTTTTCATTACTGTAACTTCTGTTCTTAGACTCAACTATAAACTTAAGAGCTAATCTTTCATTTATCATTTCCGTGTTCCTTTTTCTGTGCCTATACTCTTATCAATCCCTGGAGGTGAAGTTAGTGTCCAACCAACAGTCCAAATTTCTGACTGGCTTCATACCACTCCAAGATTTTAACCACCCCACCCAATTTGTTCACAATACCTTGGTTCCTCTGCATATGTCTTCCAATAAATCCCAGTTCCCGCTTGTTTGATTTCTCTCTCTCTACTTAGCCATCCCTACTAGTAAAATGCGTCTTCCCCATTCATGTTTTGGCTAAGCTGTACAATTTTGTTTCCAACATTCTGCACATTTTTTTCTGCATCTTTTTTACTGTTCTCTAAGTGACCATATCCAAAATCCTACTACTCTCTCCTTATTTTGTGAACTTCTCCTCTGTTACAATACCATTTATTTCCACTTGAGTTGGAGTCTTCTACTTGCACTGTATGATGCATACAAATACATGCACACGTGGTTTTCTATCATGTGGTCAAGGCTTGTAAGCTCAACCTGAACAGGTCAGAACCGTGGAGAACAAAGGGTGGAAAAACTGCAGGCTACCAATATCGAAGCCCAATGCTGCAGCCCTTCCAACACATTTTGCACTTGTTCCTGGGTCTGGAGGGGTAGGGTGTTTTTGGGATTCAAGGTTACAGTCCACATGGTGTAAATTCAGTATTCTGCGCTTGGTAATCAAGCTTCCAAGCCTTTTTGTTTTTTTTTAAAACAATAAACATCTTTATTAAATTATCAAACACAGGCAATCATACATTTATATATAAATGAAAAGAAACCATACTGAATTTTAGTTGCAAACATTACACATCACAGACCATGTTGACATAACTGCAGTTGCAGATATTATACACAACTTATAGTCTATTCAGTCATTGTCAGTCAAACATTAAATAGCTCATTCAAATCCTGCCTTCTTTGAAACCTTGTTCCTTCTCTACATGCATTGTTCCCACAATTCCTATTCTTTCCTATGTAATTTGTTCCTTCCCTTTAATAAAGATCCTAATTCCAGTTGTTTATGCTCTGTTTCTATATCCACTACTTCTAGTAAAGCTAGTTTAGATTTTGATTTCCATTTTTGGCAATTCCGATTCTGTATTATAGCTCAAAAAAATCATTTCCTTAGTTCCTTAATTCCTTGCACCAATTTGCTCACCCAGTATCTCTGACAGAGCAGTCTGCAGCGAATCTTTAAGGTCTGTCAACTCATTACATTCCCAGAAAATTCCTATGTAACAACTTCCAAGCAAAGATTCTAAATCTTCTAGACTATGTTGCATATTTGGCAGACATGCATATACCCCCCTCCCATTGTTTCTTTGTGAATTGCTTATCCAACCTTTTTACCAATCCTTTCTAGCCTCCTCTGATTGATTCTTACAGTTATCATGCAATATTTTGTATGCTCTACTAATTACTCCTTTTTAACAGCAGCTTCTGTTCTAGATTCTACTGAAAACTCTACCAGTGCTGATCGTTCACTTAGTATCCCCCTATTCCTTTTCTCTTTGCCTATACTCTGATATCAACAAGTGACAGGGAAAGCAATCTCTATCCTGCAATCCAAATAAATTATTGGCCTCTTCCCATTCTATTACCTTTCCCTCTCTCATTATTTGCTCCCAATACCTTGGTTCTTTTCTCAGTTTTCTACAATACATACCAGCCTACTGTCTGCATCCTTAATTGCAATCTTCCCTAATGGCAGAAAGCACAGTTGTGTACACTTACCATAAATGCAGATGTTAGAGTGTATTCACTGTTGCAGTCAGTACATTTGGGGTTATCTGCCTGCAGGTAGCCCTCAGCCGGCCTGAATATCAAAGTCTTGGATTCCTGCTTCGGATACTGTCTCTTCTTCCATTATGCAGTCGATGCCATTACATCAGTTCTTCTTGCCCCAGATGTCAGGTGCCCCCATAATGGGAAGCAATTATATGTTAGGTTACACCTCCAACAAAAAGCAAATACACCAGAAAGCTTAAATACACCAAACAAGAAGGAAGGTAGAGCCAAGAGAAGTCAGGAAGCTGGAGGGAGGTAACCAAGACTGCAACAGTGAATACACTCGAACATCTACATTCATGGTAAGTGTACACAACTGTACTATGTTCTTCATGTTTCACTGCTGCAGTCATTACATTTGGGTTGATTCCCAAAGCTAAGGAAGGGAGGAGGAAGTTAGAGAGCATTAGGACCAGCTATTAAGCCCCTGCAAGACTGCAGTGGCAAAACCAGCTCTGGATTTAGAAAAAATAGGCATGTGGTAATGCTTGGTGAAGGTATGTACAGAGCTCCAGGTAGCAGCTTCTAGGATGTCCCTGGTAGGGACACCTCTGAGAAAGGCTGTAGAGGCAGATGCAGCCCTGGTGGAATATGATATTATCCCCTGTGGGGTAGGTTTTTCATGGTCCTTACAGCAGAAATTAAAGTAATGGGCTATCCACTTAGAAATGGTTTGCTTTGAAATGGCCTCCCCCTCTGCCCCTGCAGCAAAGCCAACTAGCAGCTGTTCAAAATTTCTGAGAGGCTTAGTCCTGTCCAAATAAAATCTAAGTTGTCTGTGCACGTCCAAAGAGTGCAGTATTCATTCTCCTTTGTTTTGAGGATTCGGGAAAAAAGTAGGCAAATGAATGGACTGATTTAAGGGCCACACTAGACACCACCATGGGCATTAAAGGACGGATTGGTCCCGAGGGACACCCTGTTCGCATGGAAGATGATGAAGGGCTCCACTGCCATGAGGGCCTGTAATTCAGACACTCTTCTTGCTGAAGTGATGGCTAGAAGGAAGACTGTTTTCCAAGAAAGGAAATTCAAATCTGCAGTTGCAGCTGTCTCAAAAAAGTCCCAGGCTGAAGAAGGGGCTCTCTTGGGGGTCTTAAATTTTTGGCCCCTCTGAGGAATTGCTTTAAGCAGGGGGTGAGAGAAGAGGGGTGGGTTCAGTATTATAATGCGCTGAAATAGCAGAGGCACGAATTTTAATTGACGAGAAGGAAAGGCCCTTGTGGAGCACTTCTGTTAAGTATGGAAGAATATGCGGTAAGCTGGGCACCGTTGTGCCCATCCCGAATCTGGCTCCAGAACAGTATCCCATCCACTTTTCACCATATAATTTTCTAGTACTAGGCCTACTAGCCTCCAGAATGACATCTAGCACCTGCTTACTGAGGGATGCTATTGGAGAGCTCAAGGAATTAGCCAGGCTTCAACGTTCAGGGTTTGAAGCTGAGGGTGCAGAATCTGGCCCTCCTGCTGGGACAGCAGGGAAGGGGTCTGAGGCAGGTGCCATGGTTCCAGCAGTGTCCCTACTGCGCAAGAGGGGGTACCAATGCTGGCGTGGCCAGTCTGGTGCAATCAGTATTGTCCTTGGTTTGTCCTGTTTGATCTTTAACAGAACCTTCGAAAGGAGAGGCAGAGGGGGAAAGGCATAAACTGTGAGGCTTTCCCAGGTAAAGGACAGGGCATCCACTTTCCCAGCTTGACTGTGGGAAGTACTTGTGCAGAATTTGTCTAATTGGTAGTTCTGAGGGGAGGCAAATGGGTACATCTCTGGATTCCTCCATTTATTTCTCAAGAAGTTGAATATTTTTGGTTACAGTTACCACTCGTGTGGGTCCATGAGATTTCTGCTTAGGTCGTCTGCCAGTGAATTTAGCTTGCCTGGCAGGAATTGAGCTTGTAGGTGCACTTGGTAGCTCAAGGCTGTGTTCCACAGAGCTATGGATAGTCTGCAGACAGAGTACGAGTGGGTTCCCCCGTGCTTATGTACCACATAACTGTGGTGTTGTCTGTCTTTACCAATAACTGTCCTGGAAGAATGTGGTCCTTGAAGGCTGTCAGGGAATTCTGTACAGTTACCATTTCTTTTTGGTTAATATGCAGGTGCATCTGTCTCGGGTTCCATTTGCCCTGAATGCACTGCCCTGCCAAGTGAGCCCCCCATGCATAGTCTGATGCGTCTGTTGTTAGGGTTTGGACGGCAGGGGGTAGAGTGAATGGGAGCCCCTTGTGGTAGCAGGCCTCGGCCTACCAAAGGAAATCTGTCTTTATACAAGGAATGATAGAAATCATAGATTCCAGGTCCTGAGAATGCTGACACCATAGTTTTTTTTTTTAGATACCACTGCAGTTTCCTCATATGCAGTCTTGCAAATAGAATTAGTAGAATGCAAGAGGCCATGAACCCCAAGGCTTGCAGGATTTTCCTTGCAGATAGCTGGGTCTTTGTGGCCAGTAGTTTGAAGTAGGCTGTCAAATACACTTGTTTCTCTGGAGTGAGGAAAGCCATCTGGGAAGTTGTATTCAAGCTTGCTCCCAGGAATACAATTTGTTGGCAGGGTACTAGGTGAGATTTATTTTCGTTTATGGTGTACCCCAGTGAGTTTAGAAGTTTCTTTATGAATGCCAGAAGTTTTAATAGCAATTCCTGGCTGACTGCCTAAATCAGAAAATCGTCCAAGTATGGGTATATTTGAATAATTCTCTGCCTGCAAAATGCAATGGCTGGAGCTAGACACTTTGTGAATACCCTGGGCGCAGTAGATAAGCCAAAAGGAAGTGCAGAGAACTGATAGTGCATGGATCCTGACCTGAAGCGTAGTTATTTCCTGCAACGATTCCCTTATTGGAATGTGCAGGTAAGCTTCCTTTAAGTCCAAGGTTGCCAACCAGGCATCTTTGCCTAGCATAGGAAGCAGCTTTTGAACTGTTAGCATCTTGAATTTTGGGATTACCAAAAAAGTGTTTAGAATAGAGAGGTCCAGGATAGGACACTAGGAGCTGTGTTTTCTGGGTACCAGGAAATGTCTTGAATAAAAACCTTGTCCCTTTTCTTCTGCTGGGACAGGATGAACAACCCTGATACTTAGAAGAGAGAGAACCTGCTGGTGAGCCTCTGCCCACTGATTTGGCGGTAGGTCTGGCCAACCGTATGGGGTTGGTAGGTATGGAAGTGGAATCTGTATCCTTGGGAAACTATATTCAAAACCCATTTGTCCTGGGTAATGAGTTCCCAGTTTTTTGCATAGTGGGCAAGCTTTCCTCCTAAGGGAGCAGGCAGCTGAGCAGGGCTTGGAAGGGTTAAGGTTAAGTCATTGTGCCATTTTCCCATAGGGGGGTGTCTTACTACTCCCTGCTTTGGAAGTGAGAGCCCCCCACTGCTTAGGCCTGTGTGTAGCCTGAGACTGTAACCTAGATGGTCTGCTGTTCCTGGGTTTGGACTGAGGAGGCTGGAAAGGACCAAGTCTTTGAAGGACAATGCCTACTAAATCTGGGAGGCTGCACCTGCAGGAAATCTTTAACAGTTTGCATAGATTTAGCTTTCTCCTCCCTCTTTTTGAGGACTTCTGCTTTGTTGCCAAACAGGCGGTCTTGGTTTAAGGGAGCATCCAGCAATTTAGCTTTAACATGGTCTGGCAAGTTTTGCTCCTTAAAGCAAGCATGCCTTCTAAGTACAGACCCAGTGACAGCAGCCCTACAAAATGCTTCTAAAGAATACAAACCACATTACAAATTATGTTTACCAACTTGTTCAGCAGAATGCATTAAATCCTGTAAATCTTTGTGTTCAGCACAGTCAGGAATCAACATCATTTTCAGTTTAAGCAGTCCCATAATATGCTGCTGGTACTTTAACATATGAAACTGGCAATTTAAAGCCCTAATGGCCAAAGTAGCAGAAGTGTAAACCTTCTTACCCAATCTGTCCAAGGCTCTAGAACCTCTATCAGAAGGGGTAGGATTTTTGGCAGCTGTAGCCTTAATTCCCTTTGGACCTTGGGAAATGGTCTCTGGATCTGCAGTAGGATTCTTGAAAAGAAACTTGTGAGAGTCAGGTACTCTAATACCGGTCAGGTTTCCTGGGAGCTGGAGGCAATGTGTCTGGGGACAGGCTAGATTTCAATAAAGCATCTACAATGTCCAGGATAGCTAAAGGCCTGTGTTGAGGAAGGAGTAAGACTTCCCTAAGCCTCTTTTTGGAATCAGGGTAATCCTGGCTTTCCCAGCGAAAATGCTCCCTAAGAGTGTGCAAGGTTTCACCAAAAGAAAAATCTTCTGGAGGGGAAGCAGAGGGAATGGAATCCTCTGCATCAGAATCCTCATAGGTAGATAAGGGCAAATCCTGGTAATCAGAAGAAACAGAAATATCAGAATCCTGATCAGAAGAATCAGACGGAAAATCAGTTTTAGGTCTCAGAGGGGGAAGGCTGCCTTCCCCTGATTAAAGTAACAAGGTCTTCAGCCATTCTAAGCATTTTTTTTTTTTTAAGAATATAGGCCTGACCATGCGGTTTGGACATCTGTTTTCTAGACGAGGGCCGAGTTGTAGGCCTCGATAAAGAAGATTGCGTCAGTTTAAAATGCAAGTCCATAGGCCTGAATACACCCTCAGAAGCCGGTGCCTGAACAGTGGCTCCGGACTCATCCAAGGTAGAGACATCCGCAGGTTCCATAGTCGAAGCATCATCTCGCGGCATACCGGACTCCAAATGGGTCTCAGTAGAGGCCTGTGAATCTGAAGCAACAGGCATCAGGGGCTGCAAAAGCGCTTCACTGAGTACCGTCGGACTGGCGACTAGCTTAACGGAAGCGTCGCCGGCAGTTTTGGACCTATGAGGTCTGTCTTTATCCTTATGTTTTTTCATAATATAGTTAGTCGGATGGCTTACCAAAGCTATTTCTGGATAGTTATAGCAAATACCAAAATAATTTGCTGCAAAAATAGACCGATGATGAATAGTTCAGGGGTTGAATAAGGCACAAAACTGACAGCGAGGGAAGTCGTGGTCTGGGCCAAAGCAAGGAATGCAGTACGAATGAAAATCTTTATGAGGTATTTGCTTTCCACAGGTAATACAATTAACTTTTACTGACATCGGTTAAGAGCAAGAAAAAGGATCCCCAATGGGGTACTTAGCTTTTTTTGAAGACTTTGTTCCTGAAACTCGAAAATGAAAATTTCAGAAGTCGGCTGACCAGCACTTGCGAACTGCTTCTGCTTCGGGCACTGCGCGGCAAGAAAGACTGATGTAATGGCATCGGCTGTGTGTTTTATACCTCTGACGACCTGACGTCATGGAAGAAGAGACAGCATCCGACGCAGGAATCCTAAACTTTGATATTCAGGCTGGCTGAGGGCTACCTGCAGGCAGATAACCCCAAATGTAATGACTTCCAACAGTGAAACACGAAGAACATCCTCCTTTCTCCATTCCCATGTTAGCTTAGTTCTTAAAAGACTTTCTATTTTATAACTACAACATTCTGTATGGTTATTGTTATTCTCCTTAAGGATCTGTATCCAAATCAAAGTCTCTCCTTGTTTCTTGAGCTTCCCTCCATTTCATCATCCCTTTCCACTTTGAATTATAGGTTTCTCCTTGTGCTATGCACTGAGCAGCATTGCCATATTATCATCCATACCCTTCAATAGAACAAGCACCTTTGTTAGTCCTAGCACAAAAACTGGTCAAACTATGCCACTCTCCCTTTCCTAATAATACATATTGTAAAAACCTACTATAATCGACGGGCAAGTTTCCCATCATTTCATTGGACAGTCTGATTGACATGGGCAACCTGAGGCAATGTAGTAATGGTCTCTTGTATACTGACAATCACTTACTGCTAAACAAACAAATACCCTATGTGTGAATGAAATGTAATTACACTTTGAAAATGGAATCAATTCTATCATGTAACAAACCGGACAGGTTGCTAGGACACACACTTTACCTCGCACACAAAATGAGGTCACGGCACAAACTTGACACATGTAGGTACTCAATGGAAGCCTACCAAAAGGTCAGCGACCTCCCAAACATAAACCACTTGCACACACTGGAATGCAAATAGAAACCACTACACAACACATGCACCAGTGTCTCAGCAAATAAGCCCCCCCCCTCAGGCAAAACACCTCAAAGCCTAATGTCTTGGTCATAGGCGACTCCATAGTGAAACATACACATGCCCTCCTCACCAGGCTGGCAAAGGAGGTGGCCACAGCTGGTTGTCTGGCAGCTGCCAGGATCCATCAAATCACAGATGTACTCAAGTCACTCAACATCAAGTACCGTTACGACTCTTTCATAGCCCACGTTGGGGTGAATGACTTGAGACATACCACTCTGGTCTACATGAAAACATGACTGAACTCTCAGACTGTCTCTCCCAAGTAGGTATGATCTTAGCCCTAAGCAGCATTCTACCTTCACCCAGGATGATGTCACAATATACAGTACAATGAAAAAGTATTTGCCCCCTTCCTGATTTCTTATTTCTTTGCATGTTTGTCACACACAGATGTTTCAGATCATCAAACAAATTTAAATATTTGACAAAGATAATCCAAGTAAACACAAAATGCAGTTTTTAAGTGATGATTTTATTTAAGGGGAAAAAAAAACTATCCAAACCTACTTGATGCTATGTGAAAAAGTAATTGCCCCCTTGTTAAATCATGAAGTAACTGTAGTTAAAAAGAAGTTATGTCTTGCCATACCGTTCCATCTGAGTTGTTTCATCTTAGTTTATTCATTACTCTTAGGATTTGGGACCTGGAACCAAGCCGGCCTTTTTTTCAAGCTCACGTCAGCCACAAACCTCTCGAGCTAAGATTTTACCCATCATGCCCTTCTCCCTGTTACCTCAGATCTAGTTTGCAAGTTGGAAAAATGAAGTCGAGGCTACCTCTGGTCAGACATGACCTAACAACTGGAAAGAAGGGCAAATGAGATCCACCAGAAACCTTCAGAGGGGGAAGGTGGGTGGGCCGTAATGAATAAACGAAGATGAAACAACTTGGATGGAACATTATGGTAAGACATAACTTCTTTATCCGAAGTTAATCTTCGTCTATTCCTTACTCTTGGGACAGAGTCTCCAGCTATCTTGTTCCCTGGGTGGCCCTATGGAAGGACATTCTGGAGCACCATAGAACCAAAGGAAGCTATGCCTCTGGAGGCCAAATCCAACTTGTGATGAACAATGAAGGTATGAGAGGCCTAGCCCAGGACAAATGCATGGAAGGCTGCAAAAGTTGACACTGAACTTGTAGAGTAGGCCTTTACTCTGCCAGGTAAAGGGGTACCATTCTCGACAAATTAAAGTAATACAATTTCTCAACCAAGTGGCTAAAGTAACTTGAAACTGGACAACCTAATATGGACTCAGAAAAGGCCAAAAACAGCTGGTCAGATATTCTATTAAATTTAGTCCTGTCTAGGTAAAAACAAATTTGTCCACTTACATCCAAAGTATGCAGGCAATACTCCCCTCTATTAGAATGATTAGGGAAGAACACTGGTAAATCAACAGTCTGATTGATAGATAACTCAAACTACCTTGGGCAAGAAGGTTGTATTGTTCTTTAATGAAACTCTGTCCTTGTGAAAGATAAGGTAGGGGGGATTGATAGACAAGGCCTGTAATTCAGAAATACGTCTGACAGAAGTAATAGCAACTAAGAACAGCATTTTCCATGACAGATACTTTAGATCACAGGTAGATGCAGGCTCAAAGGGAGAAGTTTTCAACCCTTGAAGGACTAAGGCCAGGTCCCAAGATTGAACAGGTTTTCTGAATGGAGGCTTTAGTTGGGTTACGCCCTTCAGAAAGGTCTTAAAGTCTGTGTATCATTAAAGAAGAGCCCTGAAAGCCATTATGCAACTTAGAAACCACAGCCAAATTAACACAAACTGTGAAGACTGCTACCACCAATTTAAAAAGGTCCGAAAGATATTCTAGCACAAGAAAAACAGGGGCTGTAAAAGAGTCCATTTGTTTATCTTGTAGCCAGAGAGAACATCTCTTTCATTTGCTGCGGTAGAGTAGTCTGGTGGATGATCTATGAGAGGCAATCAGGATGTCACGCACAATGGAAGCTATATCATGCTGCCTGGCAATCACTGGAAGTGGATAAACCAAGCTGTCAGTTTCAGGCTGCATAGGTTTGGATGAACCAAATTCTGCAGGTGAGAGATCAACTCTGGAGTTGGACTGACTTGTCCATGGTCGATCTAGCAGACGAGGCCACAGGAAGGGAAACCAAACTTGTCGAGGCCAGTATAGAGCAATAAGGATCACTTTGCTCTTCAACAGATGTGCTTTCTTGAGGAACAGGGAAACAAGGGGTATAACAGGATAAGCATATAGCAGACCCGTGGGCCAATCGTGGAACAGAGCATCTCTCAGTGACTGTCCCCAAGGGGGATCAGGGAAAAGTAGTTGTTGCACTTGTGATTGGACGGGGATGCAAAGAGGTCGCAAAGTTGGCCCCAGCGGTTGAAGATCTTCGCCGCTACTAGAGGATTGAGAAACCACTCATGAGGCTGTAGAATGCATCTGCTCAACATGTCCACTATCACATTGGAGCTCCCGGGAATGTGCATCACTATAAGAAAACGGTTGGAGGCTATCGCCCATTGCCATGTTCTCATTGCCTCTCGACAGAGTGGGTATGATCTGGTTCCCCCTTGTTTGTTGATGTACCAGACTACTATGTTGTCTGACTGAATCGCAATAATCCCTGATGGAAGCATTGATTGGAATGCTTGCAACGCTAGTAGCACCACCCTCAGTTCTAGGACATTGATATGCAGATGGGTCTCAATCTGTGACCAAGTGCCTTGGACTGTCTTTACCTGAAACAGCCCTCCCACCCCATCAGGGAGGCATCCGTGGTCACTGTGGCGTTGGGCTGATGAGGGGTGAAGGGGCGAGACCACTGGTGAGGGTTGTTTGACACCCACCAAAGCAAGTCCTGTTTGCAAATCTTGGTTATTCAAATTGGAAAAGTTAAGGGGGCTGGGATGGGTACCACTGAGTAAGAAGCAGTCATTGAAGAAGCCTCATGTGTAGCCTTGTTAGAGAGATTATGGTGATGGAGGCTGCCATCGATCCCAGCCATTGAAGGGATCGAGCTTAGGCTAGATTTTGTGAAAGTATTACCTGAACCTGTTCTTTGATCCTCTGAAGTCTGTGATCTGGTAGAGAGGCTGTACAAGTCATTGTGTCCAGAATCACTCCAATGTACTCTACTGAGTGACTCGGCATAAGGTGGGACGACTTCTAGTTTAGTGATGCTATGAGCTGCTGTGCAGTGTTTAGGGTGCAAGTCAAGGCCTAATCTAGGCGACGTCTTGTTGGGGCAGTAATGAGCCAATTGTCTAGGTAGGGACACACCTGGAATCCTTGAAGCTGCAGGTGAACTGACACTACTGCCATGCACTTTGTGAACACTCTGGGGGCTGTAGAGAGTCCAAAGGGCAGTACGCAAAACTGGTAATGACTGGCCCCCGCCCGGAAGCGAAGTTATCTTCTTGAGCACCTTTATGTGGTAGTACGCATCTTGAAGATCTATGCAGCACATCAAATTGTCTTTTTCCAAAAGTAGAAGTAAAGGCTGAACCGTGACCATCCGGAATTTTTCTGTCTTTATGAATTTGTTTACAGCGCTGAGATCCAGAACTGGTTTCCAGTCCCATCTTTTTTGGCACCAAAAAGAATGTTGAATAGAAGCCGAATCCTGTCTGGTCTGAAGGGACTGTTTGGATGACTTTTTTGAAGCAGCTCTGATATTTCTATAGCTGCGGCTTTCCTTTAACTGGGTGGTACGTCGGGTAAGCTTCTGGGTAAGGGAGGAATGAATATGAAAGGAATATGGTATCCTCTGGTGATGAGCCTTTGCACCCAAGCATCTGTGGTTATGGTTTGCCACGCAGAAGGGTAAAAGGAAAAACGACCCCCGACTGCTTCCAGAGGAAAGCAATCAGGCTGCTCCTCATGAGGGCTAATAGGGCTGTCCAGAGAAAGATTCCCTGGAAAGTACATGTTGTGTACCTACCATAAATTTAGATGTTGAGTGTATTCACTGTTGCAGTCATTACTCTTGGATTATCCTGCTGGCAGGATACCCGCAGTCGGCCAGAATTCCAAAGTCTAGGTCCGGCGTCGGTTGCTGTCGCTTCTTCCCTGACGTCAGTGCGCCAGGGGTATAATAGATGCAGCCAACGCCATTTTCTTCAGTTTTTCTTGCCCCAGATGTCAGGTGCCCCAAATACGTAGGCTGAAAAATATAGCAATAAGAAATGCATGCACAAAAATAACATTTCCTTCCTCTACAAGCAAATACACCAAAAAAGTTGAATAGGATAGAGAACAGTAGATAAGTCCCAGCAAAGAGAAGGGGGATGGTGGGTAACCTGGACTGCAACAGTGAATACACTCGAACATCTACATTTATGGTAGGTACACAACTGTACTATGTTCATCGTGTTTCACTTTTGCAGTCATTACTCTTGGGTTGAATCCCAAAGCTGAGGATGGGTGGCTGTGCTCAATAGGATTAGGAGAGGCTATGAGGCCCTGCAGAACTGCAGTGGCAAAGCCTGCTCTAGACTAAGAGTAGAGAGGCAAGTGGTAGTGCTTTGTAAAGGTGTGCATTGAACTCCAAGTTGCAGCCACTACGATTTCTTTGGTTGGTACTCCTCTGAGGAAGGCTGCTAAAGTGGCTGCTGCTCTGGTGGAATGAGGCCTAATTGCCCTTAGGCACTGATTTGCCATGTTGAGAACAGCAGAAATGGATGCAATGGCCTATCCATTTAGAAATAGTCTGTTCTGAGACAGCCTTTCCTTGTGATCCTGCAGCATATGACACTAAAAGTTGCTCAGTCTTTCTGAAAGCTTTAGTTCTATCCAAGTAGAAGCGTAACTGCCTGTGTATGTCCAAAGAATGCAGAATTTTCTTACCCTTGTTCTGTGGATTTGGGTAAAAGGTAGGCAAGTGAATGGTTTTTGACTGAGGGCCACACTGGACACCACCTTAGGCATAAATGTTGGGTTTGTCCTCAGAGAAACACTGTCTGGATGAAAAATGATGAAAGGTTCCACAGCCATGAGTGCTTGTAACTCCGAGACTCGCCTTGCAGAGGTTATTGCTAGGAGCAGAGCCGTTTTCCAGGATAAGAATTTAATATCAGCTGCTGATGCTGGCTCGAAAGGAGGCAGTGCGAGTTTTTCCAAAACATAATTGAGGTCCCATGCCGGAATTGGTGCTCTCCTTGGAGGACTAATGTTTTTGGCCCCTCTGAGGTACTGCCTTATTAAAGGATGAGAAAAGATAGGTGGTTCTGTATTGTAATGTGCAGAAATGGCAGAGGCATGAATCTTAAATTAATGAGAAAGAAAGGCCTTTGTTCAGCATCCCAGTTAGGTATTGTAAAATCTGAGGAATATTTGGTACAGACGTGTCAATGCCTTGGTCCTGGTTCCAAGTACAGAATCTCTTCCATTTTTCAGCATAAGATTTTCTGGTACTGGGCCTCCTGGCCTCCAAGATAACATCCATTACAGCTTTTGAAAGAGGGGTGTTCTGAATGGCTACATTATCCGCCATGCTGCAAGATTTAAGGTCCTGAGTTGGCTGTGCAGAATCTGATTGTTTTGTTGGGTAAGCATGTGAGAAGTCTGAGGCAATATCCATGCTGGACCTTGAGACAAGCTCTTTAGGACTGGGTACCAGTGCTGGCGTGGCCAGTCTGGTGCAATCAGAATAACTTTTGGCTTCTCTTGTCTGACCTTTAGGAGTACTCTGGGAAGGAGAAGCAGTGGAGGAAAAGCATAAACTGTTAGATTTTTCCAGCTGAATGATAGGGCATTCACTTTCCATGCTTGCTTGTGGTAAATCCTTGTGCAAAATCTCTGCAATTGACAGTTGTGAGGGCAGGCCAAGTAGATCTATGCCTGGGCCATCCCCATTTCCTTATCATTCTGAAGACTTGTGGATCCAGTTTCCATTCGTGGGGATCCATGAGGTTTCTGCTGAGTTCGTCTGCCAGAGTATTTGTTTTTCCTGGCAGAAATTGTGCTTGCAGGTGAACTTGAAAAGCCAATGCTGTGTCCCATAAGGTCATTGCTTGCCTGCAGAGGGGGTAGGAATGAATACCTCCCTGCTCATGTACCACATGACCGCTGTCTGTCTTCATCAGTAATTGTCCTGGATGAAGCAGATCCTTGAAAGCTGTCAAGGCATTTTGAACAGCTAGCATCTCTTTTCGATTGATGTGAAGATGCATCTGGTTTGCAGTCCATGTGCCCTGAATACATTTTCCTGCCATATGGGCCCCCCAGGCATAATCTGATGCATCCGTTGTCAGTGCCTGTCTGGCTGTGGGTAAAGTGAATGGCAGACCCTTGTTGTGGTGACAGGCCTCTGCCCACCATTGAAACTCCTGCTGTAGGCAGGGAATGAGTGCAATTACTGTCTCCAGGCTGTGGCAATACTAAGTCCAAACACTTTTCAGATACCATTGTAGTTTCCTCATATGCAGTCTTGCATATGGAATTAGTAGAATGCAGGATGCCATGCAACCCAAGGCCTGCAGGATTTTCCTTGCAGATAAGTGGGTTTTTGTTGCCAATTTCTTTAAGCAAGTAGTCAGTTGTTTTTGCTTGTCTGGCGTGAGATAAGCCATCTGGGCAGTTGTATTTAAGCTTGCATCCAGGAATATTATCTATTGAGAGGGCAGTAGTTTTGATTTCTTTTCGTTTACTGTGTTCCCCGTGCCAATTAGTAATCTTTTTACAAACGCCAGATGCTTTAGAAGAGAGTCTTTGTTCTCTGCTTGAATTAGGCAGTCGTCCAAGTAGGGATATATTTGAATTCCTTTTTGTCTGCAAAACGCAATTACTGGTGCCAGGCATTATGTAAAGACCCCGGGCGCAGTAGATAAGCCAAAGGGGAGTGCAGAAAATTGGTAATGCATTGAGCCAGCTATGAATATGAAGTATCTTTTGCAAGACTGTCTGATTGGGAAATGCAGGTATGCCTCTTTTAGGTCCAAAGTTACGAGCCAAGCCCTTTTGCCCAGCATGGGTCGTAGCTGCTGATGAGTCAACATCTTGAAATTTGTAACTTCCACAAACGTATTTAGTATAGACAGGTCCAGAATAGGTCTCCAGGTTTTGTCCTTCCTGGGTACTAGGAAAAGTCTGGAGTAAAATCCTTGCACCTGCTCTTGTTGTGGTACTTGCGGAATGGCCCATCATGTCCATGAGGGCTGTAATTTGGTTTTGTGCCTCTGCCCATTGATTGTGTGGCAGGTATGGCATGCCCTTTGACCTTGGTAGTGTGTGAAAATGGAACCTGTAGCCTTGGGACACTGTTTAGAACCCATTTGTCTTGGGTAACCATTTGCCACTTTGATGAAAAAAGTGCTAGTTTTCCCCCTAATGGGGGCTGTCAAAAGAAAACTGCTTGGAACTGGCAGAGGAAAGTCATTGGGACTGTTTCCTGTAAGGCTGTGTTTTGTCTTCTCAGCTTTTGGAGGTAGAAGCACCCCATTTTTAGGCCTGTATGAGCCTTGGGGCTGAGATCTGCCTCTGGGACGCCTGTATCTGCCTCTTTGTGGTCTGTCTGAGACTGGAAAGGACCAATTTTTAGAAGGCCAGTTCCTGCTAAACTTGGGTGTCTGTACCTGTAAGAAATCATTGACTGTCTGCATGGATTTTGCTTTATCCTCCATTTTTTTCAACACCTCTTCTGCTTTAGTACCAAACAAAGTATCATGCTGTAATGGTGCATCTAATAATTTTGCTTTAACATGATCAGGCAGATTTTGTTCCTTTAACCAAGCATGCCTTCTAATAACAGAACCTGTAACAGCGGCCCTGCAAGAGGCCTCCAGTGAATCATAATCACATTGCAAAGTATGCTTTCCCACTTGTTCTGTTGCATGCAATAAATCCTGCAATTCCTTGTTCTCTGAACTTTCAGTATTTGTCAACATTTTCTGTTTAAGTAGTGACATTAAATATTGCTGATATTTAAGCATATGAAATTGACAATTTAAAGCCCTTACAGCCAGGGTGGCAGAAGTGTAAACTTTTTTCCCCCCATCTGTCTAGAGCCCTAGAATCCCTATCAGAGGGGACAGGGTTTTTTGCAGTGGAAGCTTTAACCCCCATGGGGCCCTGAGAAATAGTTTCAGGGTCAGCAGCGGGGTTTTTATATAGGAATTTATGAGAATCCGGGACCCTGTAGTATCTGTCTGGCTTAGCAGGTGCAGGGAGTAAAGAGTCAGGGGACAGTCCGGACTCTGAAAATACATCTACAATGTCTAAAACAGGTGGAATAGCAAGGGGTCTGTGCTGAGGAAGAAGCAGGAAGTCTCTGAGCCTTTTCTTAGACTCAGAATAATCTTGGCTCTCCCAGTGGAAATGCTCCCTCATAGTATGCAGTTTCCCCCCAAAAGAATAGTCCTCTGGGGGAGAGGCTGAAGGAATGGATTCTTCAGCATCAGAATCCTCATAGGGAAGCATGGAGTAATCCTGTTCAGAAGAGGAATCAGAAGAAATAGATACCTGATCAGAAGAATCATACTCTGTCTCTTGCCTAGGCCTCTTATCAGAAGGGGGATGGGAACCCCTGATCAAAGTAATTAAGTCTTCGGCCATTTTGAGCATCTGTTTTTTAGGCATGAAGTCTGAGTAGGAGAATGCTGTACTTGTTTCTTTGTCTTTAGAGCTGCTTTAGTCTTTGAAGCTGAAGATGGCTTAACATATAGTTGTGTAGGTCTGAAGACACCCTCAGAAGCAGATGCCTGCTCAGCGGCTCCGGACCCATCTGAGGGATTGATTTCCGAGTGTCCAATACCTTGAGTTTCCAGAGGCCCAGTCGGCTCCACGTGGGAGTCGGTAGCGGCCTGTGGCTCTGAAGTAGCAGGCGCCAGGGGCAGCAAAAGTGCCTCACTGAGAACCGGCGACTGGCCTAGAAGAGGCTTCGTCGTCGGTTTTTGACCTCGGATGCCTATCACTGTCCTTGTGTTTTTTGTAAACTCCGGTTGTCGGCTGTTCCGCCGGCATTATATAATTAAATCTGCGGCCAAAGTAATGAAATGCAAAATCGAACTGATGCTTGACAGTGCGTTGGTTGAACCTAGCACAAAACAGACAGCTAGCGACGTTGTGATCAGGGCCTAGGCAAGGAATACAGTAAGAATGAAAATCCTTATGAGGTATTTGCTTCCCACAAGAAATACAATTGTTAACTTTTTCTGACATCGGTCTGGAGCAAGAAAAAAAGTTTCCCCAACGGGGTACTTAGCTTCAATGAAGACTTCGGTTCTGAAATTCAGATCTGAAAATCTCAAGAGTCGGCCGACTGGCACTTGCGAACTGCTTTTGCTTCAGGCACCGCGTGGCAAGAAAGACTGAAGAAAATGGCATCGGCTGCATCTATTATACCCCTGCCACACTGACGTCAGGGAAGAAGCGACAGCAACCGACGCCGGACCTAGACTTTGGAATTCTGGCCGACTGCGGGTAGCCTGCCAGCAGGATAACCCAAGAGTAATGACTGCAACAGTGAAACACTATGAACATCCCTGGTTTTGCAGACCTCCCCTGCCCCAAAAAGGGCATCTTCCGTTAGAGTCCCCCCCGCCTCTAGGGGAAAACTCGGCCTGAGAGTCACAGAAAGAACCATGAGACTTATTGTGCCACATTTTCCCACTTTTCTGATTCCTAGAACAGAACCGCTGAGGATAAGATAAATGGACACCCACGGCAGATAGGGTCTTACCGTCCTGTTCAAATCGGGCCAGTGTATCTTTTACCTTGGAGCCAAAGTAGTAGTCTCAATAGGGGAGTTAAGGAAGGAAGCCTTGAAGGGTTCCGCAAATTCACAAAGGTGCATCCGGGCATGGCGACTCATGACTATGCCTGCAGCTCTTGCCGCTCCATCAGTAGCGTGTGATATCAAATGCATTGAGGAATGGAAACCAATTCAAGGGTTGGTGAGAGGCTACCTTGTTTCGCACCTCATCAGAAACTGCTCCTGCCAAGGTCTCAGAGTTCGGACACCAGGTCTCTCTGTAGCCTTGTGAAATGTGCCGGGTAGTTCAAGGATGATGACGTGAAGACCATCTTCCCTAATCTGTCCACCACCCGGGAATCCTTATTGGGCGGGTGAACAGCCTGGCTCTTCTCTGCCAGTTCCTTCCTTGTAGGGGCAGCCACCACCATGGTGTCTACTGGGAGACCTTTTGACCAATGGGGGAACTCTTCAGGGGAAGAAAGGATTTTGTCCGGCCTATGCGGTATGGCCTCCACAGAGTCCGGTGCCTTCCACGTATTCTGCACAATGAGCTTCACGAGCTCATTGGCAGGTGGGGTAACCCAGGTGGTAAGGGGCCGGGCACGAAAAGCCTGCAGGAACACCAACTACTCTGAAGAAGGGTTAGAGGACTTCCATTCACCGCTCTGCTTTAAAAGTTTGAGGATGTCACCAAAGGAAACCTCGTCAGAAGGTGAACGTGGGGACCCCTCCCCATCATTGTAATCTATGTCTTCGGTCACTGACTCTTCCGTGGAGTCCATGTGCTTCCTCTTATACACAGTCTTGTGGTAGACTTCCTCAGTGGGAGACTTTAGAGAAGACTGCAAGGACTGTGTCTCTAGGGGTAGAATGGCCCAAGACTCTTGAGCCCGGAGTCTGGGGGTTGTGGCTTGAGACAGCTGAGGCTCAGAGTAAGTGGTAGCCTCCAACAAAGGCGGCTGAGAAGCAGCGGCCAGTGTCCTCTCCAAGACCGGGAGGGTTGGCCCGCACAAGGGGGGGATGCCTCAAAACCTCCACAGAGGTCAGAGTATAGGTAGGAGTCTGTGAAGAAGGGTGATCAACTCCAGAGGAGAGAGATACTTTTGAAGGGGCAGGAATTCCTCTGGCCAGAAGCAGCTGCCAAGTCATGCTCAGAAAGGCTTCTGGTAGATCTCATTAAAAGCCCTTAAGGCGATTCGGGCCTGTCCAAAAAAGGGCTAGCACAACCACTGAAAGAAGGTGTCTGAACAGGTAATGTCTGCACCGTCATCATCAGCACCGAAAAGGCCTGCACTGAAGAAACTGTATCGAGGGGGTCTGTGTGGATAAAACTGTTGGCGCTGAAGGAGCCTGCACCAAGAAAACGGTCAGCGCCAAAGGCGTCTGCACCAAGAAACTGGATGGTGCTGGAGTCTGCACCGAGACTTCAGTCGGTGCCAAAGATGACTGCACCAATATACCAATCGGTGCCAAGAAAGTCGGCACTGAACTAGTCAGTGCCGTAGTAGTCTGCACAATGAAGGCTGAAGTCTGCGTCGAAAGCAACGGTGTAGAGGGACCAGCAGACATAATTGGAGACAGAGTCAAGTGAGTCGGTGCCAAAGCAGCCACTGGCACCGACTGACAATTTAGCCTTTTTATGGTTCAATTCCTTAGGGTCTCCAGAAGGAAATGATGGAAGAGACTTAGACCTTTTATGTTGTTTGAAAAAAAGGAAAAGATTCCCGCAACCCAGAAATAGCCTCACAAAAAGAGGTCTTAAGGAAACTCTTTAGTACTAGTTTATTTTTACGTTCCTTCAAAGTCCTGGCAGAAAAACCTTTACAAATCTGACAGGGCGGCTTCACTGTGAGATGGGGCATGCCCAAACAATAAAGACACAAATCATGTGTGCCACAGAGTGAGGCAGTTTGTGTCCGCACTCCGAACACCTCAAAGCTTGAACTCCCTTTCTTCAGACATTATATCCACAAAATATTCAAAAACTAGGCACAAACACACTGTAGCAAGGTCCAAGTGAGGGCAAGGAAAGGCTACCAACAAAGGTAGTACAAGATACCAAAACGATACAGGTAATAAAGAAATGGAAGATACGACTTAAAAGTTGAAAAACTATGAATTCTGTGAGAAAAAAACTCAAAAAATTATCAAAATATACACTTGGCTGGAGAGGAACGGCTTGACATGGCTGAAAAGCAACATGGCAAACTAGATTTGAGGTAGCAGGGAGAAGGGCATGAGGGGTAAAATCTTAGCTCAAGAGGTTTGTGGCTGACGCGAGCTTAAAAAAAAGGCTGACTCTATTCTTAAGTCTGAACCGAATCCCAAGAGTAAGGAATAAACGAAGATTAACAACTTCAGATTCACATTTTTGGGAAAGCAGAGTTTAATTTCATTAGCCACACCCAGGCCTGATTACTGCCAGACCTGTTGAATCAAGAGATCACTTAAACAGAACCTGTCAGACAAAGAGAAGTAGGCCAAAAGATCACAAAAAGGAAGACATCATGCCTCGATCTAAAGAAATTCCGGAACAGATGAGAAACAAAGTAATTGACATCTACCAGTCTGGAAAAGGTTATAAAGCCATTTCTAAAACTTTGGGACTCTAGCGAACCACGGAGAGAGCCATTATCCACAAATGGAGAAAACATGGAAAGTACAGTTGTGTACCTACCATAAATGTAGATGTTCGAGTGTATTCACTGTTGCAGTCATTACAGTTGGGTTATCCTGCTGGCAGGCTACCCACAGTCGGCCTGAATTCCGAAGTCTAGGTCCAGCGTTGGTTGCCGTCGCCTCCTCCCTGACGTCAGTGCGCCAAGGGTATAAAAGATACAGCCAACGTCATTTTCTTCACTTTTTCTTGATCCAGATGTCAGGTGCCCTCAAAAGGGTAGGCTAAAAATATGTAAATAAAGCATGCACACACCAAAGTACATAATTCCTTCATCTAGAAGAAAATTCACCACATAGGTTGTATAGAATAGAGGAGTACAGATATGTTCCAGCAAAGATAAGGGGGTTGGTGGGTGGGTAACCTGGACTGCAACAGTGAATACACTCGAACATCTACTTTTATGGTAGGTACACAACTGTACTATTTTCATCGTGTTTCACTGTTGCAGTCATTACAATTGGGTTGAATCTCAAAGCTAAGGTTGGGCGGCTGGAGTTAAATAGGATTAGGAGCTGCTATGAGGCCCTGCAGAACTGCAGTGGCAAAGCCTGCCCTGCATTTAGAGTAGAGTGGTAAGTGATAGTGCTTTGCAAAAGTGTGCACTGAACTCCAGGTTGCAGCCTTTAAAATGTCTTTGGTTGGTACTCCTCAGAGGAAGGCTGCTGCTCTGGTTGAATGTGGCCTAATAGCCTTAGGCACTGATTTGCCATGTTGTGAATAGCAGAAACGAATGCAGTGGCCTATCCACTTTGAAATTGTCTGCTTTGAGATAGCCTTTCCTTGTGATCCTGCAGCATATGCCACTAGTAATTGCTCGGTCTTTCTGAAAGCGTTGGATCTGTCCAAGTAGAAGCGCAGCTGTCTGTGTATGTCCAAAGAATGAAGTCTCTCACCCTTATTCTGTGGGTTTGGATAAAAGGAAGGCAAGTGAATAGTCTGGTTAAGGGCCACACTGGACACTACCTTAGGCATAAATGTTGGGTTTGTCCTCAGAGAAACCCTATCTGGATGGAAAATTATAAAAGGTTCCACAGCCATGAGTGCTTGTAGCTCTGAGACTCGCCTTACAGAGGTTATTGCTAGGAGCAGAGCTGTTTTCCAAGATAAAAATTTTATGTCAGCTGTAGCGGCTGGCTCAAAAGGAGGCAGGGTGAG
Organism: Protopterus annectens; assembly: GCF_019279795.1. Taxonomy (NCBI): domain Eukaryota; kingdom Metazoa; phylum Chordata; order Ceratodontiformes; family Protopteridae; genus Protopterus; species Protopterus annectens. The sequence continues at coordinate 309,095,793 of NC_056751.1, read as the reverse complement.
TTTTTCCAACACATAATTGAGGTCCCATGCAGGTATTGGTGATATCCTTGGAGGCCTTAAGTTTTTGGCTCCTCTGAGGTACTGCCTTAGTAAAAGATGAGAAAAAATAGGTGGTTCTGTATTGTAATGAGCCAAAATGGCAGAGGCATGAATCTTAATTGATGAAAAGGATAGGCCTTTGTCCAGCATCTCAGTTAAGTATTGCAAAATCTGAGGAATATTTGGTACAATCGTGTCAATCCCTTGTGCCTGGTTCCAAGCACAGAATCTCTTCCATTTTTCAGCTAAGATTTTCTGGTACTAGGCCTCCTGGCCTTCAAAATAACATCCATCACCGCTTTAGAAAGAGGGGTGTTTTGAATGACTACATTATCCGCCATGCTGCCAGATTTAAGGTCTTGAGTTGGCTGTGCAGGATCTGATTGCTTTGTTGGGACAGTAAGTGAGGAATTTGAGGTAATGTCCAGGCTGGGCATTGAGACAAGTTCCTTGGGATTGGGTACCAGTGCTGGCGGGGCCAGTCTGGGGAAATCAGCATCATCTTTGGCTTCTCCTGTCTGACCATTAGGAGTACCTTGGGGAGGAGGGGCAGTGGAGGAAAGGCATATACTGTTAAGTTTTTCCAGCTGAAAGATAGAGCATCCACTTTCCATGCTTGCTTGTGATAAGTCCTTGTGCAGAATCTCTGTAGTTGGCAGTTGTGAGGGGAGGCAAATAGCTCTATGTCCGGGCATCCCGATTTCCTTATTATCATGCTGAAGACATGCGGATCCAATTTCCACTCGTGGGGATCCAAGAGGTTTCTGCTTAGTTCATTTGCCAGAGTATTTATCTTTCCTGGCAGGAATTGTGCCTGCAGATGTACTTGGTAAGTCAATGCTGTGTCCCACAAAGTCATGGCTAGTCTGCAAAGGGGATAGGAATGAGTGCCTCCCTGCTTGTTTATGTACCACATGACTGTGGTATTGTCGGTCTTTATCAATAGTTGTCCCGGATGAAGTTGATCCTTGAAGGTTGTCAGGGCATTCTCAACAGCTAGCATCTCTTTCTGATTGATATGTAGATTCATTTGGCTTGCGGACCATGTGCCCTGAATACATCTTCCTGCCATGTGGGCCCCCCAGGCATAATCTGATGAATCTGTTGTTAATATCTGCCTGGCTGTGGGTAAAGTGAATGGCTGTCCCTTGTTGTGGTGACAGGCCTTTGCACACCATCGAAACTCCTGTTGCAGGCAGGGAATGAGGGTAATTATTGTTTCCAGGCTGTGGCAATGTTGAGTCCAAACACTTTTTAGATACCATTGAAGTTTCCACATATGCAGTCCTGCACATGGAATTAGCAGAAAGCAGGATGCCATGAAGCCCAAAGCCTGCAGACTTTTTCTTGCAGATAACTGGGCCTTTGTTGCCAAAAGTTTGAAATAAGTAGTCTGTTACTTTTGTCTGGCATGAGATAAGCCATCTGGGCAGTTGTATTAAAGCTTGCACCCAGGAATATTATCTTTTGAGAGGGTACTATTTTTAATTTCTTTGCGTTTACTGTGTACCCTAGGCATGTTAGTAATCTTTTTACTAACGCCAGATGCTGTAGTAGAATGTCCTTGTTCTCTGCTTGAATGAGGCAGTCGTCCAAGTAAGGATATATTTGCATTCCTCTTTGTCTGCAGAATGCAATTACTGGAGACAGGCATTTTGTGAAGACCCTGGGTGTAGTAGATAAGCCAAAGGGCAGTGCAGGGAATGTAGTGCATTGAGCCAGCTCTGAATCTGAGGCATCTTCTGCATGATTGTCTGATTGGGACATGCAGGTATGCCTCTTTTAGGTCTAAAGTCACAAGCCAAGCCTTCTTGCCCAACATGGGCAGAAGCTGCTGCAAAGTCAACATCTTGAATTTTGGAATATCCAGATATGTGTTTAGAATAGATAGGTCCAGTATTGGTCTCCAGGCTTTGTCCTTTCTGGGCACCAAGAAGAGTCGAGTAAAATCCTTGTCCCTGCTCTTGCTCTGGTACTTGCTGAATGGCCCTCATGTCCATGAGGGATGAAACTTGCTTTTGTGCCTCTGCCCATTGATTTTTTGTCAGGTATGGCAAACCGTGTGCCCTTGGCAGGGTATGAAAGGGCAACTTGTAGCCTTGTGACACTATGTTCAAGACCAATTTGTCCTGGGTTATGTGCCAACTTTGATGAAAAAGTGCTAGTTTTCCCCCTAAAGGTACTGCCAGAAGATAAGTGCTTGGCGCAGGCAGGGGGAAGTCATTGGGACTGTTTCCTGTATGGCTGTGCTTTGTCTTCTCTGCTTTTGGAGGGAGAAGCACCCCCATTGTTTAGACCTGTATGTGCCTTGGGGCTGGGATCTGCCTCTAGGGCATCTGTATCTGCCCCTTTGTGGCCTGTCTGACACTGGAAAGGACCAATTCTTTGTAGGCCAGTGTCTGCTAAATCTTGGAGGCTGTACCTGTAAGAAATCCTTGACTGTTTGCATAGATTTTGTCCTCCATTTTCTTCAACACCTCCTCTGCTTTAACACCAAACAAGGTGGTATGTTGTAATGGAGCATCTAATAATGTTGGTTTAACATGATCAGGCAGATTCTGTTCCTTTAATCAAGCATGCCTCCTGATGACAGAACCCGTAACAGCGGCCCTGCAGGAGGCCTCCAGGGAATCAAAACCACATTGCAAAGTATGCTTTCCAACTTGTTCAACTGCATGCAATAAATCCTGCATTTCTTTGTTTTCTGCACATTCAGAATTTATCAACATTTTCTGTTTAAGCAGGGACATAATATATTGCTGATATTTAAGCATATGAAATTGACAATTTAAAGTCCTAACAGCCAAGGTAGCAGAAGTGTAAATCTTTTTTCCCCATCTGTCCAGAGCCCTAGAATCCCTGTCAGAGGGGGTAGGGTTTTTTGCAGTGGAAGCCTTGACCCCTTTGGGACCCTGAGAGATAGTTTCTGGGTCAGCAGCAGGGTTTTTAAAAATAAATTTATGTGAATCAGGAATCCTATAGTATCTGTCTGGCTTAACAGGAGCTGGAGGCAGAGAGTCAGGAGTCAGACTGGACTCTAAAAAAAAACATTATCTACAATGTCTAACACAGGTGGAATAGCAAGGGGCCTGTGCTGAGGTAGTAAAAGGGAGTCTCTGAGTCTTTTCTTAGATTCTGAATAAACTTGACTCTCCCAGTGGAAATGCTCCCTCATGGTATGCAGAGTTTCCCCAAAAGAATAATCCTCAGGAGGAGAGGCTGAAGGGATAGATTCTTCAGCATCAGAATCCTCATAGGGAAAAAGAGAGTATTCCTGATCAGAAGAGGAATCAGATAAAATGGAAAACTGATCTGAAGATTCATATTCTGTCTCTTGCCTAGGCCTCGTATCAGGAGGTGGATGGGAACCCCTGATCAAAGTAATTAGGTCTAAGGCCATTTTGAGCATCTGTTTTTTAGGCATGGATGCCTGTCCATGGGTCTGTTGTACTTGTTTCTTGGTCTTTAAAGGTGCTTTATAGTCTTTGCCTTTGAAGCTGAAGTCATTTTTACATATAATTGTGTAGGTCTGAAAACACCCTCAGAAGCCGATGCCTGCTCAGCAGCTCTGGACCCATCTGAGGGAATAGTTTCCGAGGTTCCAATACCTTGAGTTTCCAGCGGCCTAGTCAGCTCCACGTGGGAGTCGGTAGCGGCCTGCAGCTCTAAAGTAGCGGGTGTCAGGGGCTGCGAAAGCGCCTCACTGAGAACCGGCGACTGGCTTAGAAGAAGCCTCATCAGTTTCGGACCTCGGATGCTTGTCCTTTTCTTTTTCTTTGCGTTTCTTGTGAATTGAGGTGGTCGGATGGCTATCCAACAACATTATGTAATTAAAATCTTCTGCCAAAATAGTGAAATGCAAAATAGTACCGACGTTTAATAGTGCGTTGGTTAATCTAGCACAGAACCGACAATTAGCAACGTCGTGGTCAGGGCCTAGGCAAGGAATACAGCAGGAATGAAAGTCCTTATGAGGTATTTGCTTCCCACAAGAAATACAATTATTAACTTTTTCTGACATCGGTCTGGAGCAAGAAAAGAAGTTTCCCCAACGGGGTACTTAGCTTTTAATGAAGACTTCGGATCTGAAATTCGAACGCGAAAATCTCAGGAGTCGGCCAACCGGCATTTGCCAACTGCTTTTGCTTCGGGCACCGCGCGGCAAGAAAGACTGAAGAAAATGGAGTCTGCTGCTTCTTTTATACCCCTGGCGCACTGACGTCAGGAAGGAGGCGACGGCAACCAATGCCGGACCTAAGACTTTGGAATTCAGGCTGACTGCGGGTAGCCTGCCGGCAGGAAAACCCAACTGTAATGACTGCAACAGTGAAACACGATGAACATCAGTGGTAAACCTTCCGAAAAGTGGCCGGCATACAAAACTACCCCAAGAGAGCAACGACAACTCATCCAAGAGGTCACAAAAGAACCCAGAAACAACATCTACAGAACTGCAGACCTCACTTGCCTCAGTATGTCAGTGTTCATGACTCAACCATAAGAAAGACTGGGCAAAAATGTCATGCATGGCAGAGTTCCAAGGCATAAACCACCGCTGACCAAAAAGAACATAAAGGCTTGCCTCACGTTTGCCAAAAAACATCTTGATGATCCCAAAGACTTTTGGGAAAATAGTTTGTGGACTGACAAAACAAACGTAGAACTTTTTGTGAGGTGTGTGTCCCGTTATATCTGGCGTAAAAGTAACACAGCATTTCAGAAAAAGATCATCATGCCAACAGTCAAACACGGTGGTGGTAGTGTGATGGTCTGGGGCTGCTTTTGGACCTGGATGATTTGCCCTGATTCATGGAACCATAAATTCTGCTCTCCATCAAAAAATCCTGAAGGAGAATGTCTGGCCATCAGTTCGTGACCTCAAGCTGAAACGCACTTTTGTTATGCAGCAGGACAATGATCCAAACACATTAGCAAGTCCACCTCAGAATGGCTTAAAAAAAGCAAAATTAAGGTTTTGGAGTTGCCCAGTCAAAGTCCAGACTTGAATCCAATTGAGATGCTGTGGCATGACCTTAAAAAGGCAGTTAATGCTTGGAAACCCTCAAATATGGCTGAATTAAAACAATTCTTCAAAGAGTGTGCCAAAAACCCTCAACAGCAATGTGAAAGACTTATTGCCAGTTATCGCAAACGCTTGACTGAAGTTGTTGCTGCTAAGGGTGGCACAACCAGTTATTATATTAGGTTTAGGGGGAAATTGCTTTTTCACATAAGACGATGTAGGTTTGGATAGTTTTTTTTTTCCTTAATAAATAAAATAATCACTTAAACTGCATTTTGTGTTTACTTGGGTTATCTTTGTCTAAAATTTATATTTGTTTGATCCGAAACATTAAAGTGCGACAAACATGCAAAAAATAAGAAATCAGAAAGGGGACAAATACTTTTCCATTGCACTGTAAACAAAAAATGATAGACTTCAACAATTAGCTTAGCTTGTTGCATCAGTCCAGGGGGATCCAGAACCTGTCAGCCTGGAAAGACAAGGTCGACAGACCATGCTGCCTTCTCCAAGTAAAGTCTGCACCTGTCTCCTTTAGGCTTTCAGACACTGGCAGAGGTGCTTGCCTCCCCCATATTGCCTTTTTAGGCTATGTTAAAACAAAACCCACTCAAGGCAAACTAAAGGTTCTGCAGCTTAATGCTAGGAGTCTAAACATGAAACAAAAACCCACTGGAAGCACTCCTCACTTTGGAAGATGCTGACATCTGTGCAGTCACTGAGATATGGTTCAAAGCTGCAGACAGCAACTCAGAAGTGCAAGTTAATGCCTTCCACAAGTTCAGACCTCAAAATGAGCATGAAAGAACCACAGGTGGAGGTGTACCCATCTTCATTAAAGCCCAGTACACCTAAAGACTGGTCAAACAGTACGACTCTCTCAAACTACTCCATGTCCAATTAACTACAGGCAAAATACCCTACCATATCATTGCTAGCTATAGGTCCCCCACAATGAACAAAGAAAAGCACACCGCCTACTTGGACTTACTGGAGTCACTCACCATACATCCCAACACCTTAGTCATGGGAGATTTTAACTATCGTTCCATCGACTGGGTGACGTACATGAGCACGAACATGCTCGCCCAGAGGATCCTGGACTTTGCCAATACAAATGCTCTGGAACAGATGGTCTCTACGCCCACAAGGGACACAAATGTCCTAGACAAAAGTATTCACCTACGTGGGGGGAGGGGGGATCATTACATGGTCCCTTGTGTGATGCCCTCCACGGTAACAGACAATATATTGGTTTCATTTGAAGTAACTACTGAACATGTTAAGACAACAGGAGGTAGTGCCAGCCATGCCAGGGAGAAGTAGAGCAGTGGATTTAAGACTTGTACCAGAACAGCTAGCTGGAATTTTGTAAATAATGTCATTTGTATATCAAGCTGAGTTGTACAGATGCTTGTGCTGAAAATGTATTTGTGAACTCTGCTTGCATTAATTGTGCTAAAATGTATCAAGAGTGCATCCTGCTGAAAAGACGAGACATGTAATGTACTACGGTATCTGAATTAAATGTATATGTTTTAATAGAGGACACTGGCACAGCAATGATCAACCAGCTGGCTTATTTTAACCAAAGTAAGGAAAAAGTACAGTTTTGTACCTACCATTAATGTAGACGTTCGAGTGTTCACCCTGCTGCAGTCATCACACTTGGGTTATCCTGCCGTCAGGCGGTCCCGCAGTCGGCCTGAATCCAACGTCTTGGTCCGGTGTCGGGTGCTGTCGCTTCTTCCCTGACGTCAGTGCGCCAGGGGTATACAAGAGGCATCAGACGCCATTTTCTTCAGTTTTTCTTGCCCCAGATGTCAGGTGCCCCCAATAGGTAGGCAAAATATACATATATATATATATATATATATATATATATATATATATATATATATATATATATATATATATATGGATCACCTTTAAAACCTCGAAACCGCGTTTGCCCGAAACACTAATGACCGAAACGAAAAGACCGAAAACATAAAACGCCGACAACGGAAAACACCGAAAACCATTACACCAACACACTACACGTAAACAACACAGTACACTACATAACATATGCACTATCCCTAACCCAAACCCTAACCCTAAGGTCCGACACTACCGCACACTTACCCTACCTGCACCCTAACCCTAACTCACTTAACCCACCCCTAACCCACAGTCCCTCACCATCGCACACACACCCTACCTGCACCCTAACCCTAACTCACTTAACCCACCCCTAACCCACAGTCCCTCACCATCGCACATACACCCTACCTGCACCCTAACCCTAACTCACTTAACCCACCCCTAACCCACAGTCCCTCACTATCGCACACTTACCTGTCCGCTCCCTAACACTAAATCCCTCACTCGATCGCACACTTACCGAGTCCGTCGGGTTCTCACCTTTTCGGTCATCTGCGTTTTCGGTATTCTCGTCCCGTCGGATTCCGTTTTGGGCAAACGCGATTTCGAGATTTTAAAGGTGACCTATATATATATATATATATATATATATATATATATATATATATATAGCTAGATAAAAATAAAACAATACGTTTAGGCACAAGCAAATACACCACAGAGGTAGTATAGGATAGAGTGGTATAGATAAGTTCAGCTAGTTCAGACGGGATGGAGGGAGGGTAACCTGGACTGCAGCAGGGTGAACACTCGAACATCTACATTTATGGTAGGTACAAAACTGTACTATGTTCATCGTGTTACCCTGCTGCAGTTGTCACACTTAGTTTGAATCCCAAAGCTAAGGATGGGAGGTGGAGTTAAACAAGGTTAGAAGAAGCTAGTAGGCCCTGCAAAACTGCAGTGGCAAAACCAGCTCTAGTCTTAGAATATAGGGGTAAATGACAGTGTTTGGTGAGGGTGTGCACTGAACTCCAAGTTGCAGCTTCCAGAATATCCTTGGCTGGCACTCCCCTGAGAAAGGCTGCTGATGTAGCTTGTAGCCCTGGTGGAGTGGGACCTAATGTTAGCAGGTACCGGTTTCCCATGATGCGTGTAGCAGAAACGTATGCAATGCCCTATCCATTTAGAAATGGTCTGTTTTGAGATTGCTTTTCCTTGTGATCCTGTAGCATAGGCTACAAAGAGCTGGTCAGTTTTTCTGAAAGCCTTAGTTTTATCCAAGTAGTAATGTAATTGCCTGTGAATGTCCAAAGAGTGCAGGAGTCTTTCTCCTTTGTTCTGGGGATTTGGGAAAAAGGTGGGCAAATGAATGGTTTGGTTTAGGGCCACACTGGATACCACCTTTGGCATAAAGGAAGGGTTAAGTTCGTAGAGAGACTCTGTCTTGATGAAAAATGAGGAAAGGCTCCACTGCCATTAGTGCCTGTAGCTCTGAGACTCTTCTAGCTGAGGTAATTGTTAGTAGCAGGGCAGTTTTCCACAAAATTTTAAATCAGTTGACAAAGCTGGTTCAAAGGGCGGCAGTGTAAGCTTTTCCAGAACAAAATTGAGATCCCAAGTAGGTGCTGGTGTTCTCCTTGGCGGTCTTATGTTCTTAGCCCCTCTGAGGTACTGTCTTAGGAGTGGATGTGGGAATAAAGGAGGATCTGTGTTGTAATGAGCTGAAACTGCTGAGGCGTGGATCTTAATAGATGAAAAGGAAAGTCCTTTGTGCAACATCTCAGTTAAATATTGTAGAATCTGAGGTATGTTTGGATCAAGGGGATTTTGGCCTTTAGCCTGGTTCCAGGCGCAAAATCTTTTCCATTTGTCTGAATAGGTTTTCCTGGTGCTAGGCCTCCTGGCTTCCAGAATGACATCCATAACAGCTTTGCATAGAGGAGTTGGCTGGTTGTTTGGGTAATTTGCCATTAAGCCAGGTTTAAAGTCTTGAGCTGGCTGTGTAGAATCTGATTGTCTCGCTGGGTGAGCAGGTGAGGAATTTGTGGTAAAATCCATGGTGGGCCGTGGGTCATGTTCCTTAGAATTGGATACCAATGCTGGCGTGGCCAGTCTTGTGCAACGAGCATCATTTGTGGTCTCTCTAATCTGACTTTCAGCAGTACCTTTGCTAGAAGAAGCAGTGGAGGAAAGGCATACACTGTTAATGTTTTCCAACTGAATGAGAGGGCGTCCACTTTCCAAGCTTGTGGATGGAATGTCCTTGTGCAAAATTTTTGAAGTTGGTAGTGTGGGGGCTTGCAAACAGATCTATGTCTGGGCGTCCCCATTTTTGAGCTATCATTGCAAATACTTGTGGATCTAGTCTCCACTCGTGTGGATCCATGATGTTTCAGCTTAGGTTGTCTGCCAATGTGTTTTTCTTTCCTGGCAGGAATTGTGCTTGTAATTGAACCTGATAAGACAGTGCAGTGTTCCACAAGGTCATTGCTTGCCTGCATAGATGGTAGGAATGTGTGCCCCCTTGCTTATGTACCACATTACTGTGGTATTGTCCGTCTTTATTATTAGTTGTCCTGGATGTAAAAGGTCCTTGAAAGCTGTTACGGCATTCTGTACTGCTACCATTTCTTTTTGACTGATATGCAGATGCCTCTGATCTGTGGTCCACTTGCCCTGAATGCACTGACCTGACGTGTGCTCCCCAGGCACAGTCCGATGCATCTGTTGTCATAGTTTGCCTGGCTGTGGGTAAGGTGAAACGCTGACCCTTGTTGAGGTGACATGCCTGTGACCACCATAGGAACTCCTGTTGAAGGCAGGGAATGAGTGGTATCATTGTTTCCAAGCTGTGGCTGTGCTGAGTCCATACACTTTTCAGGTATCACTGTAATTTCCTCATATGCAGTTTTGCAAATGGTATTAATAGTATGCAAGATGCCATGAATCCCAAGGCCTGCAGAATTTTTCTTACAGGGAGTTGGGTCTTCGTTGCCATTATTTTGAAATATTGAGTCAGCTGTTGCTTGTCTGGCGTGAGATAAGCCATCTGGGCCGTTGTATTCAAGCTGGCACCCAGGAATATTATGTTTTGTGAGGGCACTAGTTTTGATTTCTTTTTGTTTACTGTGTACCCTAGGCAACTTAGAAGGTGTTTGACAAATGCCAGATGCCTTAAAAGATCGTCCTTGTTTTCTGCTTGAATAAGGCAGTCATCCAGGTATGGGTATATTTGAATTCCTCTTTGTCTGCAGTATGCAATTACTGGTGCCAGGCATTTTGTGAAGACCCTGGGCGCAGTAGATGAGCCAAAGGGGAGTGCAGAGAATTGACAATGCGTTGAACCTGCAATGAAGCGGAGGTATCTTCTGCAATTTTGTCTGATAGGGACATGCAGGTATGCCTCCTTGAGGTCCAACGTTACTAGCCAAGCATTCTTGCCCAGCATGGGAAGAAGCTGCTGTAGTGTTAGCATCTTGAATTTTGGTACTTGCAGATAGGTGTTCAGAATTGAAAGATCCAGAATGGGTCTCCATGCTTTGTCCTTTCTTGGGACTAGAAAGAGTCTTGAGTAAAATCCTTGTCCTTGCTCCTGTGTAGGTACTTGTTGAATGGCTCTCATGTCCATGAGAGCTGTAATTTGTTTTTGTGCCTCTGCCGACTGATTTGGTGGCAGGTTTGGCATTCCTTTTATCCTTGGTAAGGTATGAAAGTGGAATCTGTATCCTTGAGAGACTATGTTTAGGACCCATTTGTCTTTTGTGATGATGTGCCAGTTGTCTGCAAAAAATGCTAATTTTCCTCCCAAGGGTGCTGGCCAGGAGAAATTTGCTTGCTAGTTTGAGGATTGAGTCATTGTGTTTGTCTTCTGCTAGCTTGGGGCCTGTCTTCTCCTTCTTACTGGGTAGCAGTACCCCATTGGCGAGGTTTGTAAGGGTCTTGTGACTGACCTCTGCCCCTTGGGCGTCTGTATTTGCCCCTCTGTGATCCGTCAGAAGCTGGAAAGGACCAGTTTTTTGTTGGCCAATTTCTGCTGAAACGAGGGGGCTGTACCTGCAAAAAATCCTTGACCGTCTGCATAGACTTTGCCTTATCCTCCATTTTCTTGAAAACCTCTTCTGCTTTGACACCAAATAATACATCCTCCTGTAAAGGTGCATCCAATAATTTTGCTTTAACATGATCAGGAAGGGTTTTGTTCTTTTAACCAAGCATGTCTACGTATGACAGAGCCAGTAACAGCTGCTCTACAGGAAGCTTCCAACGAATCAAATCCGCATTGTTAAGTATGTTTGCCCACCTGTTCAGCTGCATGCAACAGATCCTGCATTTCCTTGAATTCAGACTGTTCAGAATGTGTGCTCATTTTTTGTTTTAACTGAGACATTAGGAATTGCTGATATTTCAATATGTGAAAATGACAATTTAATGCTCTCATAGCTAAAGTTGCTGAGGTGCATATTTTCTTTCCCAATCTATCTAGGGCTCTGGAGTCCCTTTCAGAGGGCACAGGATTTTTAGCCATAGAAGCTTTAGCTCCCTTAGGACCCTGGGAAATTGTTTCTGGGTCAGCCACAGGGCTTTTATAAAGGAATTTGTGAGAGTCAGGTACTATGTAGTATCTGGTTTGGCTGGAGCAGGAGGTAGAGAGTCTGGGTTTAAACTAGACTCCAAGTAAACATCATCCACAATATCTAAAACAGGAGGGATAGCATGAGGTCTGTGCTGGGGTAGTAAAAGGAACTCTCGGAGCCTTTTCTTAGAATCAGAGTAGTCCTGGCCTTCCCAGTGGAAATGTTCCCTCATGGTATGTAAAGTTTCCCCAAAGGAGTAGTCTTCAGGGGGAGATGCTGAGGGAATAGAGTCTTCAGCATCAGAGTCTTCATAAGGTAGAAAAGTGTAATCCTGTTCCTCAGAAGAATCTGAGGAAATTGAAACCTGGTTGGACGAAGAATACTACTCCTCTTGTCTTGGTCTTTTATCAGGAGGGAGATGGGAACCCCTGATTAGGGTAATCAAATCTTCAGCCATATTAAGCATCTGTTTCTTAGGCATGGGGCCTTGAACTGTAGACTGATGTGCAGTCTTCTTAGGTTTTAAAGGAGTTTTAAGCTTAGCATAAGATTTAATGGTGAGTGTAGTCTGTCTGAAGACACCTTCTGCAACCAAAGGTTTTTCGACTGTACCGGGGTCTACTTCTGCTCCGGTGTCGGAAGATGGCTGCGTCGGCCTAGTAGGCTCCGCTTGGGAATCCGCAGCTGTCTGGGGTTCCAGTTCTGCGGTCATCAGGGGCTGCGTAGGCTCCTCACTGAAAACTGGAGAACTGGCGACAGGCCCAGCAGAGGCCTCGGAGTCTGGCTTGTTCTAGGCTGCCTGTCCTTATCCTTGCGTTTTTTATGTATTTCGGTCGGCTTCTCCGACGGCATGATATAATTAAATTTCCTACCAAAGTAATGCCGTGCGAAGTCAAAACGGCATTTGATAGTTCGTTTATTAAACCTAGCACAAAACAGACAACCTGTGACGTCGTGGTCTGGGCCTAGGCAAGGAATACAATAGGAATGGAAGTCCTTATGAGGTATTTGCTTCCCACAACAAATGCAACTGTTAACTTTTTCTGACATTGGACTGAGGCAAGAAAATGTTCCCCAATGGGGTACTTAGCTTTATTGAAGACTTCGGACTGAAATTCGAATTGAAAATCTCAGGTGTCGGCCGACCGGCACTTGCGAACTGCTTCTGCTTTGGGCACAGCGCGGCAAGAAAGACTAAAGAAAATGGCGTCGGATGCCTCTTATATACCCCTGGCACACTGACGTCAGGGAAGAAGCGACAGCACCCGACGCCGGACCAAGACTTTGGAATTCAGGCCGACTGCGGGACCGCCTGACGGCAGGATAACCCAAGAGTGATGACTCCAGCAGGGTAACATGATGAACATTGTACACGAGCTGTTAAATCATTATACAGCACCCCAGAGTGCTGAATAGGACTGGAGATGCTAGGTCTGGGAGTAGCCATTATCTGTTAGCTTTTGTAAAGAAGTGGGGGGGGGGGCGGATATTGTAAATGTTTCTGGTCCATAGGCAATGCCATGAAAGCTCTAAATGTGTACTGTAGCAGTCTGCTAAAGTCCTGTCTAAAACTTCAAAAGGAGATACTGTGAGAATCTAGAGTCATGTGACCCAACGAGGCCATTCTGCAAGTCATCTTAGATATTGTATTTTACAGGGAGTAATCTCGGAATATACAGTATTCTGTTTGGGAGCCTGACTAGAAATACTGCTCACGTCTTTAATCTTGCCTTGCCCAAGTAAGTTATAGGGAACGGTAAATTCGCTTAGATTCAGTGACGCATATAGTGAAGCTTAGTTTACAGATTGTTTTTCTTTATTTGTATGAGTCTGTCCATCTATGTTGTTCTCATTATTTTCTGTGATTTTAACTCTGTGGTTTACTGTGAATATATGCAGTACCTTTGTGTTCTTTTATTAATTATTATTAAATATATTTCAAACTTTTACTGAGGCTGGTTCTTGTAGAGAGTATCTAACATTTGAGAGTACTTGTATTTATTTGGTAACAGTGTGTGGGCCACTCCAGAAGGCCTAGCCGTCTTGGTGAACTACTACCATTTGTATTAAAAAGTACAGTCGTGTACCTACCATAAATGTAGATGTTAGAGTGTATTCACTGTTGCAGTCATTACTCTTGGGTTATCCTGCTCAGAGGCTACCCGCAGTCGGCCTGAATTCCAAAGTCTTGGTCCGGCGTCGATTGCTCTCGCCTCTTCCCTGACATCAGCGCGCTAGGGGTATAAAAGATGCAGCCGACAATTTTCTTCAGTTTTTCTTGCCCCAGATGTCAGGTGCCCCCCAAAAGGGTAAGCTAAAAATTATGCCAATAAACATGCATGCACTAAGGTAGTCACTTCCTTCATCTACAAGCAAATACACCACATAGGTCGTATAGAATAGAGAAGTACAGATAAGACCCAGCAAAAGAAAGGGGAACTGTGGGAGGGTAACCTGGACTGCAACAGTGAATACACTCGAACATCTACATTTATGGTAGGTACACAACTGTACTATGTTCGTGTTTCACTGTTGCAGTCATTACTCTTGGGTTGAATCCCAAAGCTGAGGATGGGTGGCTGGGGCTAAATAGGATTAGGAGAGGCTATGAGGCCCTGCAGAACTGCAGCGGCAAAGCCTGCTCTGAATTTAGAGTAGAGAAGTAAGTGGTAGTGCTTTGTAAAAGTGTGCACTGAACTCCAAGTTGCAGCCTCTAAGATGTCTTTGGTTGGTACTCCTCTGAGGAAGGCTGCTGAAGTGGCTGCTGCTCTGGTTGAATGTGGCCTAATGCCCTTAGGCATGGATTTGCCATGTTGTGAATAGCAGAAAAGAACGCAATGGCCTATCCATTTTGAAATAGTCCGTTTTGAGACAGCCTTTTCCTTGTGATCCTGCAGCATATGCCACTAAAAGTTGCTCAGCCTTTCTGAAAGCTTTAAGTTCTGTCCAAGTAGAAGCATAATTGTGTATGTCCAAAGAATGCAGAAGTCTCTCACCCTTGTTCTGTGGGATTGGATAAAAGGTTGGCAAGTGAATGGTTTGCTTAAGGGCCACTCTGGACACCACCTTAGGCATAAATGTCAGGTTAGTCCTTAGAGAAATCCTGTCTGGATGGAAAATGATAAAAGGTTCCACAGCCATGAGTGCCTGTAACTCCGAGACTTGTCTTGCAGAGGTTATTGCTAGGAGCAAAGCTGTTTTCCAGGATAAGAATTTTATATCAGCTGTTGAGGCTGGCTCAAAAGGAGGCAGTGTGAGTTTTTCGAAGACATAATTGAGGTCCCATGCAGGTATTGGTGCTCTCCTTGAAGGTCTTATGTTTTTGGCCCCTCTGAGGTACTGCCTTACTAAAGGATGAGAAAAGATGGGTGGTTCTGTATTGTAATGGGCTGAAATGGCAGAGGCATGGATCTTAATTGATGAAAAGGATAGGCTTTTGTCCAGCATCTCAGTTAAGTATTGTAAAATCTGAAGAATAATTTGGTACAAACGCGTCAATTCCTTGTGCCTGGTTCCAAGCACAGAATCTCTTCCATTTTTCTGCATAAGATTTTCTGGTACTGGGCCTCCTGGCCTCCAAAATAACATCCATCATAGCTTTGGAGAGAGGAGTGTTCTGAATGGCTACATTATCCACCATGCTGCCAGATTTAAGGTCCTGAGTTGGCTGTGCAGGATCTGATTGCTTTGTTGGGTCAGTAAGTGAGGAATTTGAGGCAATGTCCAGGCTGGACCTTGAGACAAGTTCTTTAGGACTGGATGCCTCACCTCCGCGTGTCCGTCGTTGATTCTCAGTTAAAGCGTCTACTGTGTATCTGTGTCGTGCGTGCGCGTCGCTGAAGGTTGTGGAAGGTTTAGGCCCGGCAGCCAGCATGTAAAACTCTACTGCCAATCATTAGCGGACCGGAGTTCCGCTGTGGCGACCCCTAACCGGGAAAAGCCGAAAGACACACACACACACCAGTGCTGGCATGGCCAGTCTGGGGCAATCAGTATCATTTTTGGCTTCTCGTGTCTGACCTTTAGGAGTACCTTGGAGAGGAGAGACAGTGGAGGAAAGGCATATACTGTTATGTTTTTCCAGCTGAAGGATAAGGCATCCACTTTCCATGCTTGCTTGTGAGAAGTCCTTGTGGAGAATCTCTGTAGTTGGCAGTTGTGAGGGGAGGCAAATAGATCTATGTCTGGGCATCCCCATTTCCTTGTTATCATGCTGAAGACTTGTTGATACAGTTTTCACTCGTGTGGATCCATGAGGTTTCTGCTTAGTTCGTCTGCCAGAGTATTTATCTTTCCTGGCAGGAATTGTGCTTGCAGGTGAAGTCAATGCTGTGTCCCACAAAGTCATGGCTTGTCTGCAGAGGGGGTAGGAATGTGTGCCTTCCTGCTTGTTTATGTACCACATAACCATAGTATTGTCAGTCTATCAGTAGTTGTCCTGGATGAAGTAGATCCTTGAAAGCTGTCAGGGCATTCTGAACAGCTAGCATCTCTTTTTGATTGGTATGAAGATGCATCTGGCTTGTGGGCCATGTGCCCTGAATACATTTTCCTGCCATGTGGGCCCCCCAGGCATATTCTGATGCATCCGTTGTTAGTGTCTGCCTGGCTGTGGGTAAAGTGAATGGCTGTCCCTTGTT
This sequence comes from Protopterus annectens, assembly GCF_019279795.1. NCBI lineage: Eukaryota > Metazoa > Chordata > Ceratodontiformes > Protopteridae > Protopterus > Protopterus annectens. The sequence continues at coordinate 309,079,648 of NC_056751.1, read as the reverse complement.
GTGGTGACAGGCCTGTGCCCACCAAAGAAACTACTGTTGCAGGCAGGGAATGAGGGTAATTAAAGTTTCCAGGCTGTGGCAATGTTGAGTCCATACACTTTTTGGATACCATTGTAGTTTCCTCATATGCAGTCTGGCATATGGAATTAGCAGAATGCAGGATGCCATGAAGCCCAAAGCCTGCAGAATTTTTCTTGCAGATAACTGGGTCTTTGTTGCCATCATTTTGAAGTAAGAAGTCAGTTGCCTTTGTTTGTCTGGCGTGAGATAAGCCATCTGGGCAGTTGTATTTAAGCTTGCACCCAGGAATATTATCTCTTGAGAGGGTACTAGTTTTGATTTTTTTTTGTTTACTGTGTACCCTAGGCAAATTAGTAATCTTTTTACAAACGCCAGATGCTTTAATAGAATGTCCTTGTTCTCTGCTTGAATAAGGCAGTCGTCCAAGTAAGGATATATTTGAATTCCTCTGTCTGCAAAATGCAATTACTGGTGCCAGGCATTTTGTGAAGACCCTGGGCACAGTAGATAAGCCAAAGGGCAGTGCAGAGAATTGGTAGTGCATTGAGCCAGCTATGAATCTGAGGTATCTTTTGCAAGATTGTCAGATTGGGACATGCAGATATGCCTCTTTTAGGTCCAAAGTTACAAGCCAAGCCTTCTTGCCCAGCATGGGCAGAAGCTGTTGCAGAGCCAACATTTTGAATTTTGGAACGTCCAGAAATGTGTTAGAATAGACAGGTCCAGTATTGGTCTCCAGGCTTTGTCCTTTCTGGGTACCAAGAAAAGTCTTGAGTAAAATCCTTGTCCCTGCTCTTGTTGTGGTACTCGCTGAATGGCCCTCATGTCCATGAGGGATGAAACTTGCTTTTGTGCCTCTGCCCATTGATTGTGTGGCAGGTCTGGCATACCTTTTGCCCTTGGCAGGGTGTGAAAGTGGAACCTGTAGCCCTGAGACACTATATTCAAGACCCATTTGTCCTGGGTGATCATGTGCCAATCTTGTGAAAAAAGTGCTAGTTTTCCCCCTAAGGGGGCTGCCAAAAGATAAGTGATCGGTGCTGGCAGAGGAAAGTCATTGGGACTGTTTCCTGTATGGCTGTGATTTGTCTTCTCTGCTTTTGGAGGTAGAAGCACCCCATTGTTTAGGCCTGTATGAGCCTTGGGGCTGGGATCTGCCTCTGGGGCCGTCTGTATCTGCCTCTTTGTGGCCTGTCTGAGACTGGAAAGGACCAATTCTTTGTAGGCCAGTTCCTGCTAAATCTGGGTGGCTGCACCTGTAAGAAATCCTTAACTGTCTGCATAGATTTCGCTTTGTCCTCCATTTTCAACACCTCTTCTGCTTTAACACCAAACAAAGTACCATGCTGTAATGGAGCATCTAATAATTTTGCTTTAACATGATCAGGCAGATTCTGTTCCTTTAACCAAGCATGCCTCGTAATGACAGAACCCGTAACAGCGGCCCCTCCAGAGAATCAAAACCACATTGCAAAGTATGCTTTCCCACTTGTTCAGCTGCATGCAATAAATCCTGCATTTCCTTGTTTTCTGCACATTCAGAATTTAACATTTTCTGTTAAAGCAGTGACATTAAGTATTGCTGATATTTAAGCACATGAAATTGACAATTTAAAGCCCTCACAGGCAAGGTAGCAGCAGTGTAAACCTTTTCCCCCCATCTGTCTAGTGCCCTTGAATCCCTATCAGAGGGGATAGCGTTTTTTGCAGGGGAAGCCTTGACCCCTTTGGGACCCTGAAAAATAGTTTCTGGGTCAGCAGCAGGGTTTTTATAAAGAAATTTATGTGAATCTGGAACCCTGTAGTATCTGTCTGGCTTAACAGGTGCAGGGGGTAGAGAGTCAGGAGACAGGCCGGACTCTGAAAATACATCTACAATGTCTAAAACACAGGGGATAGCAAGAGGCCTGTGCTGAGGTAGTAAAAGAAAGTCTCTGAGCCTTTTCTGAGATTCTGAGTAGTCTTGGCTCTCCCAGTGGAAGTGCTCCCTCATGGTATGCAGGGTTTCCCCAAAAGAATAATCCTCAGGAGGAGAGGCTGAAGGGATAGATTCTTCAGCATCAGAATCCTCACAGGGAGGAAAAGAGTATTCCTGTTCAGAAGAGGAGTCAGAGGAAATGGAAACCTGATCTGAAGATTCATATTCGGTCTCCTGCCTAGGCCTCTTATCAGGAGGGGGATGGGAACCCCTGATCAAAGTAATTAGGTCTTTGGCCATTTTGAGCATCTGTTTTTTAGCCAAGGAGGCCTGTCCATGGGCTTGCTGCACTTGTTTCTTTGTCTTTAGTGGTGCTTTAGTCTTTGCCTTTGAAGTTGTAGTCGGTTTACATATAACTGTGTAGGCCAACACCCTCAGAAGCCGATGCCTGCTCAGCAGCTCCGGACCCATCTGAGGGACTATTTTCCAAGTGTCCAATACCTTTAGTTTCCAGTGGCCTAGTCTGCTCCACATGGGAGTCGGAAGCGGTCTGCGGCTCTGAGGTAGCGAGCGTCAGGGGCTGCGAAAGCGCCTCACTGAGTACCGGCGAATGGCTTAGAAGAAGCCTCGTCATCAGTTTTGGACCTTGGATGCCTGTCCTTTTCCTTTTCTTTGCGTTTCTTGTGAATTGCGGTAGTCAGATGGCTATCCGACGACATCGTGTAATTAAATCTTCAGCCAAAGTAATGAAATGCAAAATCGTACCAATGCTTAATAGTGCATTGGTTAAATCTAACACAAAACCTGCAATTAGCAACGTCGTGATCAGGGCCTAGGTAAGGAATATAATAAGAATGGAAGTCCTTATGAGGTATTTGCTACCCACAAGAAATACAATTATTAACTTTTTCTGACATCGGTCTGGAGCAAGAAAAAAGTTTCCCCAATGGTATACTTAGCTTTAAATGAAGACTTCGGATCTGAAATTCGAACACGAAAATCTCAGGAGTCGGCCGACCGGCACTTGCCAACTGCTTCTGTTTCGGGCACCGCACGGCAAGAAAGACTGAAGAAAATGGCGTCGGCTGCATCTTTTATACCCCTGGCGCACTGACGTCAGGGAAGAGGCGACAGCAACCGACGCCGGACTAAGACTTTGGAATTCAGGCCGACTGCGGGTAGCCTGCCAGCAGGATAATCCAAGAGTAATGACTGCAACAGTGAAACACGAACATTTAATATTACACAGTATAACTGGATATGCTTTTAAGAACCTTACAGTAACCGATCAGTAGCAGTGATAACTACCTTATAGTCTGGACAAAGCTTGTAGAGCAGGTAATCTGTACCAGCCTTTCCCAGGTGTAGAGGTGTGTGCGTGTTTGTGTGCGTGCAAATTAAAACTTAAAGAGTGTGTGTGTCAGTGACTTGGGGCAGGGACACAAAGAACTGGGTTTGCAGAGAGGGTTCTGGAGGACTTGGCTTGGACACTCAGCTGAGGGGCTAACCCTACAGCTGTACCAGTGGAGAGTCTCATCAGGTATCTGGAGGGAGACAGATACAGAGACATCCAGACCCTGGCTGAATGTGTTCCTTGTGTGCTCTTAAGGGAAACTGTACTTGATGCAGACAGGTCTGCATCTGGAAATACTGTGTGTATCAATTTGTAGTCCAAGTGCACGTCCCTCTCTCCAGTGTCAGTGGTGATGATTCAGGCTCTAAAATTACTGTCCTAGCGTGGGGATGACACATAGTGGTGCCCATCACATACCGGTAGCAGTGGTGGGCATCACACCTGTCATCACCAAAGGAGTAAAAAAAAAACTTTTTCAAAACAAACTACAGCCTACTAAATGATGGTATAAGTTTTATACCCTCTGCAATCACAGACGACGACTCCTATGCAGAGATGTACACAAATGCCCTGCATAAACACTAAAGCAACTGCACTGACTCGGCTGTACCTGACCAGATTGAAAGCAGATCCTCCAAAAAAAAAAAAAAAGACACCCCAGTGGACAAGTATAAACAAGTTATATAACAAAAGAAGGAAACTGATGTCTAAGAACAAGAGGAAACCAACTCAGAGGAAGAATTCCCTCCACAAAGTGAATAAGCAAATCAGAAATCTTGTAAAGTCCTCTAAAGTTAATTATGAGGCTGAAACAGCATCCCTAGCCAAGGATAATCATAAGGTATTCATTAACTACATCCAAAATTTAAAAGGAAATGCCCAGCTATGTACCGAACTGGTAGTAGATGGTACCACTCATACTACACCAGAGGAAATTGCTGCTAAGCTGCTAGCTGACATATTTGGTGCAAACTTCACCACCGCATCCCCACCAGCCATATCCCAAAGCATACCTGACACCAGTCCTCTGCCTAGTAGCTCTAGAGATCAGGTCACATCTGCGCTCTCCAAAGCCAATAACACGGCTCCACTGGGACAAGACACCATCCCAGGTTGCTTATTAAGCAATCTAAAACAGGACCTAGCGGACCCACTTGGCATTCTCTAACCATAGCCTGAGAACAGTCTTTGTTCCAGCAGAGTGGAGAACAGCAACAGTAATCCCCCTGCACAAAGGAGGGCCATCAACTGACTTGGCATTATATATGTCATCTGCATGGCCATGGAAACATTCATCATGGACCTCATCAACAAGGATCCAGGCACTCTTCAAACCCTAGACCCAACCCAGTTTGGCGTCATTAAGGGCAGAGTATACTTTTTAAACCTACTAGACTTCTATGAGAAAGTCACCAAAGCCCTGGATGAAGGCAAGACAGTGTGTAACGCCTATCGTGACCTAGCCAAGGCTTTTGACACAATCCTCCACTTGGGTATCATTGAGAAACTCTCCTAGATAATGATCAACACTTAAGTCACTAGATGGGTAGCAAGTTGGCTCACTGACATCACAGATACTGTCAAAGTTGGTAACTCCACCTCTACCAGTAGGCCCATCACCAGTGGCATACCACAAGGATCTGTGCTGGGCCCTTCACTGTTTGGAATGTATTTCTCAGAAGAGGCTAAAGCAGACTGCCTTTGGCTTACAAGTTTGCTGATGACTGCAAAATGGGTGCAATCATTGAGTCCTCCAACAATGTTAACATATTATTAAAGGGGATAACACAATGACTGTTGCCAAAGCTACAATCTAAAACTAAATGCAAAAAGGTGCATTATTATTATCCCCTTTGGCAAAGCAGAAGTCCATGCTAATTACAATACTGGCAGTACCCCCCCATGTTCAAACTCAGTGGTGTGAGACTTGAGAACACAGGTAAACAGCAATCTGAACTTGGACTACCAAGTTTCCACAGTGGTAAGGAAAGCCCTCTGCATTGAACATCTCATAAGTAAGGGGATCGCATCCATGTCTAATGATGTTAAAACGCCACTGTACTTGACCCTCATCAGACCATTAATATAGTACAATGCTCCCTTCTGCATGCACCTCACTAGACACACCTAGAGAGATCACATAGGTTTCTCACCAAGAAAATCCAGGGCCTGCAAACCATGACTTACATTGACAGACTGAAGGCCCTGTCACTGTACTCTGCTTTGTATAGGCTACTGAGAATCGACCTGTATCTGGCCTACAGGGTAGTCTCTGACCCTGCCCTGATGGATATGTTGCACATCCGCATGTCAAATGGCACAAGAGTCATACACTCTAGGGATCAACTTAGCCTGTGACATTAACAGACCATGCTGGACGGATAGATCTATCTCATAGAGATTGCTGCTACTCTGGAATAAACTTCAAATTCACACGAAGTAGAGCTCTTCACTGACCCTATTCAAGGACAACCTGGACAACTGGATGGGAGACCACACATTCACCCCTGGGGAGGCAACCATGTCCCTCATGGACAGGGTTAGTCACCGTTTATCGGAGACTCGCTCTGCAAATTACACCCATCTAACCAAAGACAACCGAGGTAACTCACAATCAACATGACTAGGCTGGTAAGGGCTCTAGGGACCTACTATGTACCCATGTCTAGCAGCCTTAACTGTGTGGCTTTGAAATAACTCTTCAAATCAGGTAGCCCCAAATCGCCTTGTTCAACTGGAAGAATCAGCTTATCCCACTTGACTATTGCCATCTTCCCCTCCCAGATAAAATCCTTTAGCTCTTCATTAACTGCTATCCAAAACTTCTTGTCTGGTTGGTAAATATATGCCTGACCTGTGTACAAAACTAAAGGGACTAAACATGTTAACTGCTTGTATAGTGCTATCCATATAAAAAGAAGTTGTGTACCTACCATAACATTCCATGTTAGTTGTCTTCTTCACGCCTTCTTTCTTGCTGGTTGGGGTTTGGAGCTGATCCTCTGCTCCGACTCGGCCATCTTCAAAAGCTCGAGAGCTGCATACTGGCTCGAGGCCACCCCATATCCCATGATGCCTGGCGCTAGATACCCATATCTCGTTTGGTAAGTCTAACTGCAGACATAATACGGAAAGGATCCTATCCTGGAATATATAAAACCTCCAGAGGCGCTACTAAACAGAAAAGAATGGTCAGAGAAGACTCAGCCAGTGAAAAACCATAAGGAACTCTTCTCGGTCTACAAGGATAAGGGGATGGAGGGTGGGACGCAAGAAAGAAGGCGAGAAGACGACAACTAACATGGAACGTTATTGGTAGGTACATAACTTCTTTATGTTAAGTTGTCTATCTTGCCTTCATTCTTGCTGGTTGGGACAGCGTCCCTAGCACCTAAAATTCTGGGTGGCTCATCGGAACAAACTCTTCAGAACAGTGGAACCAAAATCTGCTCTGTTCCTGGAAACCACATCCAACTTATAATGCGAAATGAAAGTATGTGGGTTGGCCCACGTAGCCTCAGCACAAATAGATTCCATGGGCAACCTAGCCTTAAAGGCCACAGAAGTGGCTAAAGCTCTGGTGGAGTGACCTTTTAGTTTAACAGGTAATTCTTTATTCCTCAGTTGATAGATAAAAGTGATGATAGAAGTCAACCACCTGGACAAGGTTACTTTTGAGATTGGAAGACCTTGTTTACCCTCAGCATAAGAAAGGAAAAGTTGGTCCGATTTTCTGACATCCTTAGTTCTATGCAAATAAAAGCGTAGTTGCCTGTGAACATCTAACTGATGCAATTTATATTCCGCCCTGTTGGAGTGGTTGGGAAAAAAAAACACAGGAAGGTCTATGGACTGATTCAAGTTATTTTTTGAAGAGACCTTAGGAAGGAAGGAAGGATTAGTCCTGAGAGCAACCCTGTCATTGTGGAACAATAGGTACGTAGGACGGGTACAAAGAGCCTGAAGTTCCGAAACTCTTTTGGCTGAAGTAATGGCTACCAGAAAGAGGGTTTTCCAAGATAAAAACTTCAAGGAACAAGATGCTGCAGGTTCGAAGGGAGGCAAAATTAGAGAAGCTAAAATCAAATTTAGATCCCACGGAGGTGGAGGATCTCTCACTGGAGGCCTGAGCAGAGTGGTCCCTTTGAGAAAAGCTTTACATAGCTTATGCGACATGATATTTCCTGACAGGCCAATGTGAAAATTTAAAATTGCAGCTAACTGAACTCTAATTGTAGCGGAAGCGGGCCCAGAATGAGAGAGTTCCGCAAGAAATTCCAAAATGTGGTGTATAGGGTCAGAAAAGGGGTCTATACTCTTAGTCTCTGCCCAGGAAGAAAAACGTTTCCACTTACTAGCTTAAGTTTTTCTAGTGGTAGACTTGTGCGATGATAAAATAATTTCGTGCACAGAGGGGGAGATATCCGGAAGCCTGGCTAAGGTTGGAAGTGGAGCAACCAAGCAGTGAGCTGGAGAGATTTGCAGGGATTGGTGCAGCTCGCCCGATTGATGGATCAGAAGGTTTGGAACTAGGTCCAGAGTCCAAGGCTGCTCGAGAAGATGATGATGCAGGAACGGAAACCATATTTGTCGAGGCCAGTAAGGAGCAATGAGGATCATTTTGCAGCCCAATACGGTAGCTTTCTGTACTAGTTTCAGAATAAGGGGAAATGGACGGAATGCATAAAGAAGTCCCTGAGGTCAATCGTGGACTAGAGCGTCTCTGGGGGGAATGTCCGGGAAGTGGAAGGAGAGAGAAGAAATTGTTGCATGTGCTGTTGAAGGGGGTGGCAAAAAGGTCGCAGCAAGGCTGGCCCCATTTGCGGAATATTTGGTCCACAATTACTTGATTCAGAGACCACTCGTGAGGCATGAGAATTGCTCTGCTCAGCCTCTCTTCTATGACGTTGGACTTCCCAGGGATGTGCGTTGCGATCAGAAACCATTGGGAAGAGATCGTCCACTGCCAGAGTCTGAGTGCTTCTCGACATAGGGGGAAGGACTTGGTTCCGCCCTGCTTGTTTATGTACCACACTGCTGACATATTGTCCGTTTGAATTGCAATGGTCCCGGTAGGAAGAGAGTCCTGAAGAGCTTGCAACGCTAAAAGCACAGCCCTCATCTCCAAGACATTTATATGCAGGTAGTACTCGTGAGGTTGCCAGGTGCCTTGGACTGTCCTGCCCTGATAATGCCCCCCCCACCCGATCAGGGAAGCATCCGTGGTAACCGTAGCAACTGGAGGGGGAAGTACAAATGGTCTGCCCAGGGGCACTGATGTGGAGACCATCCACCACGCAAGGTGCTTTTTGCATGCTTCTGTAATCATAATCGTGTGAGACATGGGAAGCTGCTGGAAGGACCATTGGGGGAAAAGCAGCCACTGGAGAATCCTCATGTGAAAACGAGCTAGAGGAACAAGTATGATCTCTGCTGCCATGAGACCCAGAGTTTGGAGGACGAACCTGGCTTGAATTCTTTTGCATGCTAATAAGACCTGTACATGTTGACGAATCACTAATACCCTGTCTGGTGGAAGGCTCGATGACATGTCTTTTGTATTCAAATTTGAGCCTATAAAGGTGACAGACTGACAGGGCGACAATGCAGACTTTTTGAAATTTATTGAGATACCTAGTCTGGAGCAAGTCCCGATAGTGTAGTCTCTGGCTCACAGAAGATAATGCCTGGTGGTAGCAGTAAGGAGCCAGTCATCTAGGTATGGAAACACCTGGAATCCTTGCAGTCTCAGGTGAGTGGTAACTACTGCCATACATTTGGTGAACACCCTGGGGGCTGTGGTGAGACCAAAGGGCAGAGCTCTGAACTGATAATGGCTGGCTCCCAGCCGGAAGCGAAGGAATCTTCTGGAGCGTCTGTCCATTTTGACGTGGTAGTACGCATCCTGAAGATCTATAGAGCACATCCAATTGTCCTAACCCAGAAAGGGCATAATGGACTGTAGCGTGACCATCCGAAACTTCGTTCTTTGTACAGACCTGTTCAGTCTGCTGAGATCCAGAATGGGTCTCCAGTCCCCTGTCTTTTTTGGTACCAAAAAGAACCTTGAGTAAATTCCAGATCCTTGCTGGTCTGCTGGGACTTGCTGGATGGCCCTTTTTCTTAGCAGTTCTGAAATTTCTTGTACTGCTTGATCCCTTAGATTGGGTGGAACATCTGGAAGGGACTTGTTTAACACTACGGGAGTGCAAACAAAGGGTATTCTGTAGCCTCCGGATATAACCAACTGTGCCCATTTGTCTTGTGTTATGTCTTACCAGGCTCTTGGGTACAGCGATAATCTTCCCCTGACTGCCTCCAGAGGTGGGCAGTCGGGCAACCCTTCAGGGATGCTAGAAGGGCTTCTCAGAGAAGGATTCGCTGCTGCCCTGGTTTTGCGGACCCCTCAGCCATGAGGGCAGCGTCCATTATTGTTCCCTCCTCTGCCCCTGGATGGGAACTCACCACGTGTGTCCAGCAAGGCTCCCTGGGATTTCCAGAACCACATCTTTCCACTCTTCTGACCCTTGGGATATGGTCTGGAAGGAGTGGAAAAACGGACTCCCACGGCAGAGAGAGTCTTGCATTCTTGCTCACACCTGGTAAGGGTGTCCTCCACCTGTGATCCAAAAAGAGAGGAAACATCAAAAGGGATGTTGGTGAAAGACGCTCTGAAAGGTTCTGCAAAGTTACATAGCCGCATCCAAGCGTGTCTCCTTAGAGCAACACCTGTGCCCGTGGCTCTACTCGCACCATCGGCTGCATAAGAAATGAGCCTCATGGAGGAGTTCACCACTGAATTAAGAGTCGCCAGCTGGGAGGCTGCCTTAGCCTGAGCCCCCTCAGCTGATGGATCTTGGAGGGTATCTCCAAGCTCTTTAAGGAGATCCCTTTGAAGGCGGGTAGAGACCTCATAGAAAAGGTCGCTGAAGAAAACATCCGCTTCCCGTATCTGTCCATTGTCCTGGACTCCTTGTTAGGGGGATGGACAGATGAAGAAGTTTCAGCCAACTCCTTCTTTGTGGCTGCCGCTACCACCATGGCATCAATAGGGACACCTTTGGTCAAAAACTGTTTATCCTGTGGTGCAGTTATGAATTTAGCAGGTCTTCTGGGGGTCGGTTCCACTGTGTCTGGAGATGACCATGCCTTCCGAGTCACCACAGACATCAGTGGGTCGAAAGGTGGAGACAGCCAGGAGGTGGAAGGTCGGGATCCAAACGCATCCAGGAATACCGACTCATCCTCGGAGGGGCTTAGGTTAGTCCAGTTCCCCCTCTGCCTAAGCATCTCAAGGATGTCTGAGAAGGAGACATCTTCAGAGGGGGATCTCGGGGACCCTCCCGAATCCACTAAGTCAGTATCTGATGTGACAGACTCAGGGGAGTCAACATGCTTCCTCTTGCATTTCCTCTTATGAGGTGGCTCCTCTGAATGATTAGAGGAGGCCTTGGAAGAGGAAGATACACCCAAGGGGGTGCCCTGGAGCATTGGTTCCCCATGCTTGGGATCTGGAGGAGGGGCAGAGGCACCATAGTGGGAGGAACCGATGGGGATAATCGTAGGGCTGACTCAGGGGCCAGCACACTCATGACCTCGAAGGCGTCCCTGCTCAGATGCCGAGAAGGCTCCAGTTCCGAAGAGACAGGAATCCCTCTCCGCACCGAGGGGGACGGCTTCGAAGCCAATGTAGGAGCAGAGCTCACCTGCGCCGAAGCTCCGAGGGGAAGAACAGGGTCGGACAAGGGTCCGATGCAACTCGCCCCCTCAGAGCCAACGAGGGAGTCTCGGCACCCAGACCCTTCCAAGGACGGTACCAAGGAAGTGATCGGAGCAGACGACGGAACCGAAGGAGAAGGTATCGGTGCCGACGGTTCCATGACTCGAACCCCAACTAACTCCGGCTCCGAGCTCAAGGAAGGAGTCTGAGGAGGAATAACTGCAGACATGGACAGAGCAGACACCTGATGAAGGGGGCTGGACAACATTTTTGCTAGGGCCTGCGATTTTAACAGCCTACTGACCACTCTCTCCACGTCATGATCTGATAGTCTTGAGGACCGAGAAGAGTGGGACCAATGACTGTGCTCCGATTGGAGCAGAGGGGACCGCGGAGCCGAGCGTATCAACTCGAGGGAGACCTAGATCTCTTTCGACTCCCCGACGGCTCCGAAGAAAGAGTCGGAACTGACTGGGAGACAGGTAAATCGGTTCCGGCCGGAACCGAGGCTGAAAGAACAGCTTCACCCATCGACGGCTGCGAACTGGGAGCCGAAGATTTGGGTGGCTTAGAGGCCTTCACACGCTGAGCCCTAGCCGGTGAATGCTGCTTAAGTAAACCCCGTAGGATTAACTTATTTTTACGCTCCTGCAGGACTCTTGGGCTGAAAGCATGGCAAACCGAACAAGAGTCCTGCAGGTGCACGGCTCCCAGACAATAGACACAAGAAGTGTGACCATCTGTCAGAGACATATTCTGACAGCATGAGTCACACTTCTTGAATCCGGACACCTTGGTATCCTTGGACATCCCTGAAAAAAGATAGAATATCAAGGACAATACACAAAAACTAGGATATAACAACTATCATACACACTAAAGTTACCACACCCAAAACACAGCCAAGAATACTCGCAATATTTTACTTACAAGTTAAGAGAGAAAAGGAAAAGGTTTAGCCTCTAATTTAAACGGCTACCTATGAGAAGAAAGTGAAGGGGGAGGGGAAAACTCTAACTAAAACGAGTTTTCTGAAGGGATAGGGGAAGGATCAAGAAAGAGTTATAGATACAAGTATATATAGAGAAAGGTTGTAACTACTATAAACAATCTACACTAACAAGCCTAATAATTTTTATCAAAACGGATAAAATAATGAAAATATACGACCTGAGCCAGTAAGACAACCTTGCAGCAGAAGCGGCAAATGAGATCTGGGTATCTAGCACCAGGCATCATGGGATATGGGGTGGCCTCGAACCAGTATGCAGCTCTTGAGCTTTTGAAGATGGTCGAGTCGGAGCTGAGGATCAGCTCCGAACCCCAACCAGCAAGAATGAAGGCGAGATAGACAAATTAACATCATAGCTTCCAATTTCACAGCTTTTGGATTATCTTTTGTTTAGTCTCTTCCCACATATCTTTAGCTGCCACACCAAAATCCTTTTTAATCCATATTGCCAAGTACTGCATTTTATCATGTCCCCATAAATATGGATATTCCTGAACCAATTTGTGTGTGGGTACATAATTTACAGCTACTGCCTTTGATTTAGCTTCATTAATTTTTTACCTCAAAAAGATCTGTAACTTCCTCAAAATGTTTCAACACACTGAAATATCCTTTTCTGGTTTAATCACGTATAAAATATCATCAACATCTGCATATAGAGCCAGCAGCTTTACCAATTAGATCGTTTGAATTTCTGAATATCTTATTTTCTTTGTCAGTGGTTCTAAATATAGTGCAAACAGGAAAGAGGGCAACCCTGACTATTTCCTCTGCTCAAACAGAAATGTGTTCAAAGGTTTGCCTCCCCTCCACAAAAAAAGTGATCCATGTCCATCAGTTTTGTCATCTCCTTTGCATTCCTTTAGCCCAGTGGTTCCCAAACTTTTCTGATCCTCGGCTCCCTTGCTGAATCCAGGTTTTCCCAAGCTCCCCCCCGCAGCATGCATAAAGTGCATATTTAATTTAATTTATTTATTTGACATTTGTCTATAGAGAGAAAAGCAACCTTTGAGTTGAGTTAAACAGCAGGAGGAGTTTTCCTTTAACTGGTATGCTTCATACAGCTCATTCCATTCAGGCCATATTAATTTTGAAAATTGCAAATAAACCTGCCTTCCATCATGCAGTCATGCACTGGACTCCTACAATGCAGTCTCAATGTGTCCACATCTACTATTTTAAGTACGGGGCAGGTAATACCAGTATGTGGTAGCGACAGTCATTTTAACTGACTAAATTCAGATCTAGTCTATCAGAATAAGAATTATTTGAATAAAAATGTGTCAATATGCCCTTTACAGAACACCAGGAAACTAAAGTTTGTAAAACACTTAACAGTTAAAGGAGTGGAATAGGCCCCAACAGAGCTATCTTCAAAGTAAAGACAGACTTTACTAACAGTGGTACATACATAGCTCATAAATAATGAATACTGAGCCATGGGGATCAATATTAAAGCTCAGAAAAGGATACCTTTCATAAATCTGACGCGGTGGTACAGCGGTAGCGTTACCTCACAGCAAGAGGTTCTCCTGTTCAATTCTTGGTGTGGCTTGGGAGTGCCTTCTGTGTGGAGTCTGCATGTTCTCCCCGCGGTTGGGTAGTGTTCGAAAGACATGCGTGCGTAAATGGGCGTGCCTTCGTTGAAGGTTGGGCGTCGAGCTGGCACCTCGGCGTTTCGTAAAAATCTACTGCCAATCATTAGCGGGGACCAGAGTTCCGCTGTGGCGACCCCTTACCAGGAAAAAGCTGAAAGACAAACTGATGTCACAAACAGCACTTTGCTGTACAAAGTAGCACTCATACTGTCACAATGGTGGCTTCACCACAGTTACTAATGTAATTGCAGGAACGTACAATAGCATTACTAACAACCTCAGATATGCTGATGATGTCTCTCTAATAGCTGAAAGTGAAGAAGCTGGAGAACTTTCTGGAGGTGAAAGTAAAAAGTGCAAAAGTCGAACTCTTTCTTGACATAAAACATATGTCATCTGATGCCATCAATTCTTTGCAAACAGATGGGAAGGGCGTGGAGGCAATGACAGCCAATTTTCATGGGCTCAAAGATCTCTGCAGACGGTGACTGTAGCCATGAAAATCAAGGATGCTTGCCTTCTGGAAGGAAAGCTATGGCAAATCTGGAAAATATTTTACACAACAAAAGCAGCACATTGGCAAAAAGATGTGCATAGTCAAAGCTATATTTTTGCCAGTAGTAACATATGTCTGTGAGAGATGGACTAAAAGTAGGTTGTATACCAGAAAAATGATGTGGTGCTGGAGAAAAATTTGGGAATTCTGTACGCTGCTAAAATGACTTGAACTAGTCAACACTTAAAAATAAATCAAGACAGAACAATAACCACAGTGTGCACTAAGTATAGAAATTGCTCAACTCCATTTACATAACTCACTAACACACACCTTACAATTTAACTTCTCCATATTCATCATGACAACTGTAAATAAACCTGCCTTCTTTCATGGACCAAGCTCCTACAATGCATTCTTCAGGGCTCTCAGCTAACATTTTTGCAAGTGTTCATTAAATATACAGTGACACGAATTTTATCTACTTGAATTCAGACCTACTTTGTTATACTCAAAATAAAAAGCTAAATGCAGAGATGTAGCCAGGTATTCTGGCACCCTTCAGTGTAGTGCCCCAACTTAACTAAATTGAACAAAAATAAGTCAATAAATAAAATTATGTCCATTCCTGATCTTGCACACGTAATTTAAGGAGCAAGTCATATCCAGTCTTTCCAATTTATGCTCTTCTTTAACTTCAAAGTCTAACAAAATTACTTGCTGCATTTGTATGCCATGGAGTGTGTGCTAAATTTCTGCTTTAGTTCAGAACCTGATTACATCCCCTAATACACTGCACCTCGGGAGGATGCCTCCTTTGTCCCACCCTAGCTATGCCACTGAATAAACAAATGTTATACTTTGGACATTAATAGGATACACTGGTTAGTCCTTTAAAGTACATAAGGAAATTAAACTTTTAAGATTGAAAGTAAGAAAGGGAAAGGGACATTCATTTTCAATGTAATGAGATTCACACTGAATTTAGGATCTATGTCATAAAAAACTGCTAGTGAATAATTAATACAGTGCTACAAGGAAGAGTAATATGCTCCAACAAAAGGATGTCTTTGAAAATTAGGCCATCTTCATCTTGCAGGCAATGCCCCAGCCCCCAACCCCCTCCATTGCTGTGATGAACATACCTCTGATGCCCATAGCACCAACCCCATTCTTTCAAAATGATGGCTTCACTGAGGTAATGTGTACCTTTGTAGGAATATACTACTATACATATTGTAATCCTAGAATGAGCTCAACTTTACATATATAACCCCATCATTTTCTTCATTTCCTATGCTTACAGCCTCATATCTCTTCTGTAACCGCTAAGGAACTTTGAGCGGCATAGATATCCAGCCTTGCGGACCCTGCTCTTCCTCATTTCCTACCTTGTCGTCTCACGAAACCGGTGATTTCCAGCATTCCAGGCTTGCAACTCTTTCGTAGGCAGCATATTCAAACTGAGCAGTCGCGACTCGCATCTCTTCTGTAAGCAGCAGCATAGATATCCAGTGTTGCAGTTATTCCTGGCAAGGAACTTTGAGCAGCTGAAAGTTGGAAGTGAGCTGAAGCTCAACGGACTGGCAAGCAGTTTCATGGAGCTGACATCATTGTGCATGTGATGACATCAGCTCCAAAAAATAGGAAATAAAATGTAAAAAAATAAAAGCTCCAGGAAATTCAGAAATTGGCCCAGTGGTTATTAGTTTCCGGCGCCCTTGTGAGGAAGCCGGGCGCCGCGGCACACACTTCGGGAACCCCTGCTTTAGCCATTAATTGACTTTGAACTCCCAGTACTGAATTCACATCTTCCATGCCAAATGTTTTCATAAATTTCTTTAAAAATCCACTACCCTCCTTTGTTATATTTTCCCTTCTGGCACCCCAGACACATCTTCACTGTTGCAACTCAAATTCCAGTCCCCACCTATAAGTGACATTCCTTGCTGAAAACGGATAATTTCTCCCAGAATTTTCTTAAGCTCCATTATAGCAGTTTTTGGTGGAACAGAAATACATGCTAGTAGCCCCTTAATACTATACATCTTCAATTATTGTCTGATATTTTCTTCTATTACTACTAGAGCTCCACTTGCAATTAATATAAGTACTCCTCTCTTATTTTGCCTCAGATATTCTGCTGAATAAGCATCCTGAAAAACATTATTTTATCAATTTCACATGTTCATCTCTTTCCAAGTGTCTCCTGAAACAACTACATGCTCTCTACATTTTTAATATAATTCACTACTCTTTCTTTTTGTATTTATCTGTGAGACCATTAACATTTAAACACATTACAGAAAGAATCAAGTTCTTCAGGGATTATTCTTCCCACCATTTATGTAGAACAGCATTTTCTTAAATGTACGGTTCCAGCTTTTGTATTCAATGCATGCACCATTTGGCAGGTTGATCTTTTACACAATTGTTTCTTGTCATCTCCATGTGAGCCTATGTCACATCTTGCAGATATTTTTGTTTTACTGAAAACCCTCAAACAAAAATACACACACACACACACACACACACCTGATACCCCCTAAAATCTAATAACATGCAAAACTATGTACACAATAAGAACAAACATTCTAAAATGATAGCCACACCCACAGGCTAGAGACACACAAACATAAAGGTCATTCATGCTAAGATGCACGATACAGCCTGTGATTTTTAGTAAATGCTGATTTCTGCCTCATCTTTATAGCTCTCCCAGCTAAGAAAATGCTTGAACGCTTTCACTAAAAATTTTCTCCAAGCCATTTCTGTTTATCAGATTGTCTTCTGGTGACATGCAAACTAGACACAAACTGTTAAAATGATCTTGTTTACCAGAAAAAGCCTTATAACATTCAATATTCTTTTCCATTTGCATATTTTGTACTATACTTGTTGCTGGATAAATCCCAGGGTTAGCCCAATTATTTGCCTTTGCAAGCATGAGAAAAAGCACACTATTTTTTGCCATGCTCTCGTAACCACACCCCAGTCCTTTCTCCTTTTTTCTTTTCACATTGCAGTGCCTACATTTCTTAAAACTGAACAGGTAAAAAGAGACAAGGGAGAAAAAGAAAAAAAAAAACAAAGGCACCTATTTGTATTAAAATCCCCATTACATTAAAAAAGAAGTCTAAAAGTTTTACTTCGTAGCATGCTAAGTAAAACATTAAACATTTAAACATAACCATTAAGAGAAAAAAAGAAATTTGTTTTAGTTAACCTTCTTCCTTCTCCTTCCCTCTCTAAAGTAGTTTTCTGAAGCTTAACACCACAATGTAGGGCATATGCTTTACAGCCCCCTACAAATTAGCAAAGTCCACAAAAATCCAATATTTCCAAATCCTGTTGTTCTATGTTTCACAAATATAATTATTGCTTTGCAATCCCACATTTGTTTACAAGTAACTGATTTTATTCTCCTAACATTAACATGAAACAGGGTATAAGCTTTAAAGTTCCCCACAAGTGTGAATTTCCAAGTTACTAGCTTTTAATCCTGTTCATCTCCATCTCCCAAATCCTGTCTCTGCTTCATTTCCAAAATACCTGCTCATCTCCATCTCCCAAATCCTGTCTCTGCTTCATTTCCAAAATAGTCCAGATTCTTCTAGTCGATTCTTGTATTTTCTTCCTTCTCTCAGGCAACTGAAACAGTGGAAAAGTCAGTCTCTCTGTAGTCCTTAGCACCAGGAGAACATGAAGCAGAACCTCATCCTGATTCACAGCTCACTCTTCGTTGGACAAACTCTTGTATTTCCTCCTTAGCATATAACAGTTGGAATCTCAATCCTGCTTTTCGAAATTCCCTAAACAGTGGAATATATTTACTCCTCTTCTGTCTGGTGTACACTGGAGTAATAATTCTCCACAAATGCTCTACTATCTCCCACTTTTAGCACTTTACCTTTCTGCCACAGTTTTGTCAAAATCAGCTTCTGTCGATAAGACTGCATTTTTACTATTAAAAGGCTAGGTTGTTTTTTGGAAACCAGATTTGGAGTATACATATGATGTGCCCTTTCAATTAACAGTTCCTGTTGTGGAATATCAGTCCAGTTGCCTAACTGTGCTTTCAAAAAAATGAATAGTCTGTTCCTTCCAACTTCTCTGGTACAGCATAAAGTCTCAGGATTTCCCTACGTGCTCTGTCCTCTAATTCTGTTGGGTTTTTTTTTTGACACATCTATTCTTGTGCAGTCTTATTCTGCCAGCCTTTTCTTCATTTCAGCCTGAGTTTTGCAGTTCTGTCACCTCATCCGAATATCTGTTTAAAGCTTCTTCCATTTTCCAGCCTTTTATTGTGTGTTCATGTACTCCTTCAGTGTTTTCTTTATTTTAATTAGGTCTGTATGCAGCTGCTTTATACACTCCTCTAGGCTACTGGAAGTCAAGTCTGGAACTTGTAGTGTTTCTTGCTGAACCACTGCAGTACTCCTCTCACTCTGTGCTTCCTTCTCACTTTTTAGAATCTATTTTTCTCCAGATCCTTTATACATCTCTTTTTCCTGGCATCCAGCCAGTCCACTTATTAGCCAGTTACTGAAATATACCAAGAAATCTAAGTCCACTGGTCTTCTTTGCTAAGTTTCTGTTTTCAGACTGGAACAGCCAGAATGAAGCTGTTACTCAATGTGCAGCCATCTTGAAATCACCTCAGTTCTTCATAACCGTTGAACCAAATTGAAGGCAATATCCAAAACCAATAAACCAAGCTGCTATAGTACAGTCAGTTTAACAGAAGGCAATTAAACATAATGCCATATCATTTCAAATAAACAGTGTAAAACACCAAAACTGATAAATAAAAATAAAAAATCCAACCACGTAGATAAGACGTAACATTTATTGTACACCACCAAAAAAAAGACTTTTTTTGGTGGTGTACAATAAATTTTACATCTTATCTACGTGGCTGGACTTTTTACTTTTATTTTTTATAATGCCATATCATAGCTGCAGAAAGCTAAACCCTAGACTTAACTTTCTTCAGTGAATATGGACATGCTGCACCAAAAACTGCTAGGAAAGGATCCAGATAATGCAACCAGAGAGAGACGGGAATGTATGAGCATGCCCTTTAATGTAGGTCTAGGTGATACTAATACAGGGATGGTAGGGAACACATATATGAGATTATGGATTTTTTCACTTCTTTTCATGGTCTGTTTGCTTCACGTGCCTGCCAACCTTCAAGCCTCCCAGATGGGACACAAGGCCATTCATTCCCTGTATTGGGCTATCTCCAACACAGATGGCAAAATCTGTCAATAGAAGTCATCATCCAAGAAGTCATGGTAAGAATACTTTGTGGCCTTGCATAAGGTACTGACCCCTAGCATGTTCTGTCGCTGTGAGAAGGGCAACCTCCATCACTGTGAGAGCCACTAGGCCTCACTGTACGAATGCATGATCCCAGGCACCTGCAAAGAAGGCTACTTAACTCTTAGTGGCCAAACGTTCATTCGGGAGGAGGGGGGTCCTTGCATTGCTGCACCTATTCTAAGGGAAATGTGGCACTGGACAGCCCCCCAGACCACCCCACCTCCACTCCAGAAAAGATACACATATCACTCTACACTAGACCCAAGGAATGCCCAAGCAACTAGGTGAAAGGACAACTGGGCCACAGTTGTGGTTTTTAAACCTACATGTCAAGAGAGCTAGTTGAGATTTTTTTTTTCCTTCGTTTTCTACTAGCTGAAAAAAAAAACATAAGAAATTTATCTCTGCTGATTCCTTACACTTGAGAAAACCACTTAAATGTTTAGATTTTTAATAAGGCAGCAATTTGCACTTGTGAAGGGTAGAAAGTACACAATAAGGATTAAAATAACTGTTGAACAACCAGGAAAGTACTTATGTCAAATGAAATTAGAACTTTAGTAAAAAAGTTTTCAAATAAAGGTGATTTTAAGAGTTAACCTGCATTACCATCAAGTTTCCGGATTACCTACCAATTTCACTGCTTAGAGATTCAGAACAAGAATTAGGCGGAGAAGATGAAACATCCTTCTGATTCTTTTGTTTCTTCTGCTTCTTTGTTGGTGGATCTAACAGAAAATAATACAGAAACAATTCTTCCAAAAATACAAAAGCTAATAAAAAAGAAACAGTTGTTATTTTTAATCTGACTTGTAAACCACAACAATGTGCTGCAGGACTATTTCCTACACTATCTTGTATAACAAAGCAGTGCTACAATAACCATCAAGCTGGTATTTCACACGTTCTGGGTTAAGTCAGATCAGTTTTTTTGTGCAAACATTTTGGCTGGATATAAAGCAATGCTTATTTATCTGTCAACAGCAGTATTTTAATGCCAGATAAACCACTGAGTTAAAATTCCTCACCGGTGTTATCTGAAATTTTGAATATTTACAAACTTCTCAGTAAACGAGAACAGGAAACTGGCTAACAAATGGTTATGAAAGTAAATTCAAAAATATCATAGCTGCAGAAAGCTGAACCACAGACTTTACTTTCACAAGTGAATACTGGCATGTTGCACCAATAACTGTTAGAAATGGATCTAAATAATGCAACCAAAAAGAAATGGGGCTGTAGTGAACATACTCTTTAATCTAGGTGTGGGAGATACTGATATAGGGAGAGTGGGGAAAACACACACACACAGTTATGGAGATTTTTTTTCACATCTTTTCACGAGCGGTTTTCTCCTTGTGCCTGTCAACTTTCAGACCTCTCCAGATGAGACTTGAAACTATTCGTTCCCCTATACTGGGCCAATGCAGGTGGCAAAGACTCTTCTCAACGAACAAAAAGATTTGTAAGCTAAAAAATAAAAGAACAGTTACGAAGACAATACATGGCCATTGTGCAGTGAAGTGACCACAGAACAGCAACCTTCTGGAATACATTATGAAAAAAAGTGATGTCCGATCGCCAAGCACGTCTGGGCTGAAACCGAGATGTTACCGCTTTGTACAGCTGTCCACAACACGAAGGATGAGCCTTAATGCATTGGCATCAGAAATGCCACCATCTCTGCCAAATGCATTAAAAACTCTAAACTCTCTTTTTGGAAGAATGATAAAGGGAACAGACATTTTTATCAACTCTATCATCACAGTTCTTGAGTTGTCCCAACAATGACTGGCTGAGTGATAAGAGAGTTAAATCATGATGACTATGCTCAGAATGGGCTTCACCAAGTCTATTTTGTCAAATCTTAAGTTACAGTTTGTAGCTTCACTCTTCCAAACCTGTGGTGGTGCTGCGGTAGCGTTGTCGCCTCACAGTAAGATGCTGTCCGGTTCGATTCTCAGCTAGAGCGTCTTCTGCGTGGAGACATGCATGAATGGGTGTACCTTCGTTGAAGGTTGTGCGTCAGGGCTGGTAACTCGGCACGTAAAAATCAACTACCAATCATTAGCGGACCGGAGTTCCGCTGTGGCGACCCCTAACCGGGAAAAGCCGAAAGACACAACAACAACAACTGTTCCAAACCAGTGAAGACTGAGAACAAATTAATTTTCCCTTAACCCCCAAGCTTGAGTGATCTCAGATCAAGTACATTTAAATTGGGGAGGAACAGGGGAGTTCAGGGTAGCACTTCAGTTAGTGTTTATGTTAAAAAAAATCAAATATTTTCCTATGTCCATTTTGCTGCTGAAGTTTTTTATGAATCCTATGCTTCTGCACAGGTACCAAGACTGGGTTAATACAAATATGTATGCTAGACAGATGCCACAAAGGTTAAAAGTCTGGACAATGCATTAGCCAAGCACACAGTAGTTTTAAAAAAAATGTCACTTCTGTGTTATTGACCATGTTAACACTGAATTCAATGGTGATACAGACGGTGAACTGGATTTTAGGGAGTTTAAATGGCAGTTGGAACTGAATGCTTATAACACCCTCGGTTTGAACAGTAATTTATGAAGTGGTGCTTCAGAGAAAATTATATTATGATAAATGTAAGTAATGTACCACTCAGATACATTAAAAAGTTTTTAGGAATTTTGGTACATATTCACTATGTTGTTTCATTTAAGACTGAGGGTTGTGTCTTTTTAACCATCTGCCTTTTAAATTAATTTTAATTAAGTTAACTCATAGAGAGTTTTAAATAGTTTGTATTTTGCACATTGTGTATTTAATGAGTGTTTGGTTGCGTTTTATTCTGAAGACGACCTGCATAGAGTTGAAAGTGCTTAATCAATATTAAAATTACATAAAAGTTTATAGCTACGTGTCCTTTTTTAGTTCAAACACTGGTTTTTGCTTACTAATTTATTTTACCACTTTGGTTGAGGTAGTGGTGTTGGTTGTTTTTGACCGGCTTAATTCATAAGTGCCATAATGGTATTGAAGTATTAAGGGGGTGAGGGCCACTGGGGGGGTAGGGAAAGTACAGGGACTGTAGTACGTATGTGCTTGTGTCACTGGAGGGGGAGTCCGCTGCCTACACAATCAGCAGGGTACTACTGCAATGTTCTCATTAGCCATGATCTACATGCAGCAGAAGTACTTGCAATTCAAGAAACATGCAAACTAGCCCCCCCGACTGTCACAGTTTCACCACTGTCTTCTCATCTATCCAAAACTATAGCCTTATAACCAGTCTAAGTAGTCCCAACCATTCTCAGTTTCCCAATTACTTTAATTTTTAACCTTAAATGTAACAATAAATTCATAGTTGCTGTACTATTGGTATACCATACTATATTACATCAGCCACCTTCCTCCTTTACAATATTTCCATAGTAACGCTGCTTCTTTTGATTATTTTAAATGCTAGAAATTGCAAGTACTGTTGCAGTATCTTTTGTAATTTTCTCTCTCTTCTATATACAAGCCTGTGTTCATTTCTAATGAATGATCAGTACTGTAGATACCCACGCAAGTTACGTACATGCTCTGTTTCTAAATGTTTATATAGGCTACTGTAAGGCGTAAAGCTTTTACTCATGTATGTATGCTTATCTACATTTTGTATTCCTTCTGATATGTAACTGTACTTTATGTACATATAAAAATGGTGTTACATGTGGAGCATTTCTCCCCACATCACTACTGAAAAAAGGTTTTATCCTAGTTGGACTTTCCTGGTAAACAAAGATACATAAATAAACGATAACGAGGTCTGACATTGTGGCTAACACAAACTGAAAATAGGCATGTCACACTGGAAGTGCCTTTCTAGCTCAAGCCTTACGGCTAGGGCCTTTAATGAATTCCCGAGCAAAAAAATGCACAAATGAAAATATTTATGGTGATGAGGTTCAATAATTAAAAAGCTAAGGCACAGGAACATACGAAATAAAGACAGTGATGTATAATCAACATCATTTCCAGGACCAGACAGTATTCCTGTGTAAATTTGGAAGACGAGGGAAAATACTGAAAGAATTGTAAGACTTTAAGTACAAGCAATGTGGAAGAAAAGTGGTGGCTATACTATTAAAAGAGAGTAAAGATCCTTCAGATTTGGCTTCATATAGACCCACTTTGATTTTGACCCATGATTACAGTGTTTACGTCTTAAACTTCTTAGAGAATAACAAAGATGTTATCAAAATTGATAGATATGGATCAGTGTGTTTTTTTTACATTACATGACATTAGTAGAACAAGTCAACCTGAGGGAAACACAGTATAAGAAAACAACACTACTGAGTCTTAAGGAGTCTTAATGTCAAAAAAGAAAATGAGTCAGGCTGGTTTTATAAGTTGGGAAATTATAGCATTTGCATTACTTGCTAGAATAAGCCTAATGAAGAGGATATATGAAAGGTCATAGAGAGTAAAAATTAAGTCAAGAGAGCTCTTCTCTGACATGCTGTTTGAAATGGGGAACCAGGGAGAAATGTCTTACTATTTACTTTATATTTAGCGCTATTATGAAAGAACATAAGGGAATCACAATTTAAATGATGCGACTGGAGACGTAACAAGAAAAAAAAGAAGTTATGTACTCACCATAACGTTCCATTCTGAGTAGGTAATTTCATTTGTCAGCAACCTGTGGGTATCGGATCTGATTCGGATCAGAGCCGGCAGCTTTCCTAGCAAAAGATCCTAGCTCCAAGCTCCTCCCCTACCCATAATGCTCTGCTACCTCCCTCTAGCCCTCAGATCGAGTTTGCCATAGTATCACAGAATACTACTATAATACAAGGAAAAAACCACCTGAACATCCTAACCTGATGTCATCTGGGAAGTGAAAACAATGATCCTTCAAGGACGAATTACATGTCAAGGGGACAGAGGGAGGGTTGGTTGCTGACAAATTAAGTTACCTACTCAGATGGAACATTATGGTGAGTACATAACTTCTTTATCTGAAGTAGTTAACTTCATTTGATCAGCAACCTGTGGGAGAGTCCCCAGCTACCAACAACTTGGGAGGTCCTTATGGCAGGATATTCCGGAGCATTGCAGAGCCAAGGATGCCCTTCCTCTGGAAATCAGATCCAATTTATAATGTGTAATGAAAGTATGAGAAGAAGCCCAAGTAGCTGCTGAACAAATGTCATCCAACGGGACCCTCGACCAGAAGGCCGCAGAAGTAGCCACAGAACAGGTAGAATGTGCCAGAACCCTCTCGTGGGCTCAGGTCGACCAGAGCTAATGTATGCGAGAAGAATGCATTGGGAAATCCACCTAGCTAAGGTTACCTTTGTCACTGGCTTACCCAAACATGACTTAGCAAATGAGACAAAGAGCAGTTCCGATTTTCGAAAGGCAGCCATTCTGTGCAAGTAAAATCGCAACTATCTATGTACATCCAGGCAATGGAGTTTATACTCTCCTTTGTTGTGATAATTAGGAAAGACGACAGGCAGACTGATGGACTGGTTGATGTTGGCTTCAGAAGCCACTTTAGGCAGACAGGAAGGGTTGGTCCTGAGGGAAACTCTGTCTTTATGAAAAATGATGTAAGGGGGCTTACTGCAAAGACCCTGAAGCTCCGATATCCTCCTAGCTGAGGTAATAGCAATCAGGAAGGCAGTTTTCCAAGATACATACTTAAAGTCGATCGAAGCTGCGGGCTCAAAAGGGGGACCAGTCAGAGCTTGGAGAACTAGGGTTAAATCCCATGGAGGAACTGCTTCCTTAACAAGGGGTCTCAAAAGAAAGGTACCTTTCAGGAAGGTCTTGCAGATCTTAGAGGACGCTAGGGGCCCAAATTTGTTTCCAATGTGAAAGAGGAAATTGCTGCCAGTTGAACTTTAACAGTTGAAGAACTAGCCCCCTGATGAAAGATTTGGGATAAAAAATCCAGGACTGCTGGAATAGGAGCTGTAAAAGGATCCAAATTCCTATGCTCCGCCCAGACAGAAAAACGTTTCCATTTACCCTTGTAGATTTTCCTGGTAGAAGGCTTATGAGCGGCCACCAGGATGTCTTTAACAGAGGATGAGATATCAGGAGTCCTGGACATTAAGGGAACTGGATCAACCAAGCCAAGAGTTTGAGACTGTCCAGGGTCAGGGGTCCTCAATCCCAAGGGGTGAGAAATCAGATCCGGAAGGGGATCCAAGATCCAGGGAGGATGCACTAGATGAGACCGTAGGCAGGGGAATCAGGTTTGATGAGGCCAGAATGGGGCTATGAGGATAACTCTACTCCCCAACCGATGAGCTTTCTGCAAGAATTTTGTCATCAACGGAAGAGGAGGATAAGCATAAAGAAGACCGGATGGCCAAGCATGAACCACAGCGTCTCTGGGGTTTTCCCCTGGTGGGGGAATCAGAGCGAAGAACTCGCTGCACTTTGCGTTCGAAGGCGACGTGAAGAGATCGCAGCAAGGTTGACCTCATCAGAGGAAGATCTGTTTTGCTACTAAGGGGTTCAGAGACCACTCGTAGGGTGAGAGGATAGTTCAACTCAGCTTGTCCGCCAGAATGTTTGACCGACCCGGAATGTGCATTGCTATGAGACAGCGGTTGGTGGATATCGCCCATTCTGAAACTCTCATGGCCTCTCGGCAAAGTGGGTAAGATCTAGTCCCCCCCTTGCTTGTTGATGTACCAGACTACTGACATGTTGTCTGTCTGAATTACAATAGTCCCTAGAGGAAGAAGGGCATGGAGAGCCTGCAATGCTAGAAGCACCGCCCTCATCTCCAGGACATTGATATGCAAAAGGGTCTCTGTGAGAGTCCACGTGCCTTGGACGGTTCTGCCCATGCAATGCCCCCCCCCCACATGAGGCGCAACGCGTCCGTGGTCACTGTGACTTGGGGTGGGGACATGGAGAAGGGGCGCCCTTCCCGGAGGTGCTTGGAATGGAGCCACCAAAGTAGAGAATCCCTGCAAACCCTGCTGAGAGGAACAGGGGCCAACTAGGGATGTAGTAGAATGGACCACTGGACCTGTAAGGTCCACTGGAAAATCCTCATATTCAGACGCGCGAGCGGTGACAGGTTGATGGCCGCTGCCATGGACCTCTGAGCCCTCTGGACTAACTCCGCTGGAGGGGCAGAGGACTGAAGAAGAGCCAAAACTTGGAGGTTTAGATTGAGGAGTCTGTCCATCAGAAAAACTTTGGACTGAATTGTGTCTATCCTGGCCCCTATGAAATCCAAGATCTGAGTAGGCTGAAGGGAGGATTTCTTGTGGTTGATCGTGATCCCTAGATAGCGGGCGAGATGTAAGTAATAGTCTCTCGCTTTACATAGTAGATGCCTGGTGGGGGCGGCTAGGAGCCAGTCGTCCAGATAAGGAAAGACCTGTATTCCCTGAAGCCTCAGATGGGCGGCTACAACTGCCATGACCTTGGTGAACACCCTGGGGGCTGTGGTGAGACCGAAGGGTAGGACTCTGAAATGATAATGGCTGGATCCCAGCCAAAAGCGGAGAAACCTCCTGGATCGTCTGTCCATTAGAACGTGGTAGTACGCATCCTTGAGATCTATGGAGCGCATCCAGTCATTCTCCTGTAACAGTGGGAGAATGGATTGAATGGTGACCATCCGGAACTTCTCTTTGGCAAATGACAGGTTCAGCGTGGACAGGTCGAGAATTGGCCGTAAGTCCCCCGTCTTTTTTGGCACCAAAAAGAACCTGGAGTAAAAGCCTGATCCAGAATGACCGGGGGGGGGGGAACGTGCTGGATGGCTCTTTTTCTTAGTAGCTCTTTTATTTCGAAGGCTGCGACCTCCCTCTGACTGGGTGGTACATCGGGGAGGCGCCCCAACCAGGGAGGAGAACTTAGGAATGGAATTGAGTAACCTCTGGATATGATCCGGAGCACCCAGCGATCTGTCGTAATGGACTCCCAATGTGTTACATGCTCCGAGAAGCACCCCCGACTGCCTGCAGAAAGGAGCAGTCGGGCAACCCTTCAGGGTTGCTGCACGGGTCGATTGGAAAAGGGTTCCCTCAACCCGAAATTCTAAGGCCCCCCTCTGCCTCTGGGCCGGCGTCCACCCTATCCTCCTCTGCCTCTGAAGGACGAGGGATCCGGAGCGAAACGGGATTGTTGGGATTTCCGGAACCACATCTTCTTCTGTCCTCTCTGGTTCCTGGAGAAGGGCCTCTGAGGAGCCAAGAAGCGGATCCCGATGGCAGACGTCTTCCCGTCCTCCTCACTCTGGAGCAGTGTAACACGGACAGTTATGCCAAAAAGCATAGAACCGTTAAAGGGGGCGCTCGCGAAGGACGCCTTGAAGGGTTCTGCAAAGTCGCAGAGACGGAGCCAGGCCTGTCGTCGTAAGACAATGCCTGCTCCTCTGGCTCTAGCCGCTCCCTCCATGGCATGGGAGAGAAGCCGCATAGAGGTGTTTGTGATGGACTTAAGAGTGGCCATTCGAGCCGAGAAGGTCCATTTGTCCTCGGCCGACATGGACTCTAGAAGTGACCCAGCGTACTCTTTGATTAGATCCCGCTGGAGACCTATCACGTGTGCCATACAGTTCACAGACCTTACAGAGAAGATCGCTGAAGCGAACATCCGCTTTCTGAGGCATTCCATAGTCAGAGACTCCTTGTCTGGAGGATGAACCGAGGAACTCTCCTGTTCTAATTCCTTCGTGGTGGCAGCCGCCACCACCATGGCATCCACCGGGGCACCCTTGCTCCAAACTGTCCTGTCTGTAGGGAGGCTGAGAATCCTGTCTGGTCTCTTGGGTATTGGCTCCATAGTGTCCGGCTCCTTCCATGCCCTGGTAGTTATGAGGTCCACCAGGGGATCGGCGGGAGGGGACACCCAAGAGGTAGATGGGCCTGCGAACGCCTCCAGAAAGACAGACTCGTCCGAGGAAGGCTTTGGGCTGACCACCCCCCTCTAATACGAAGCATTTCCATAATGTCTCCAAATGAGACGTCCTCGGGGGGGGTGACCTGGGAGAACCTTCCCCTTCCTCCAAGTCTGCGTCTTCTGTGAGCGACTCGGGTGAGTCCAAGTGCCTCCTCTTGCACTATCGCTTGTGAGGGACCTCCTCGGGGGGGCTGTCCGAGGAGGGCTCACCAACAATGTCCTGTTCCTCTACGGGAACCATCTGGGATGTAGATGCAGGCTGTCCCTGGGGCCGGATGATGGAAGACAGGCCCGTCTGAGAGGGAATGGTGGGTGGATCCGTAGTAAGAGCCTAGGGCCTCGAATCCCTCGAAAGGACCCTCTCCACGACGTCGAATGCCGAGGGTGAGCTGCTCTCCCTAGGATCCGAAAGCAGTCCCCTCGGATCCGGCGCATGGATCGGCGCCGGAGATGACCCGATCGGATCCGAAAGGGTAGTACGATCCGACCTAGACGGAGCCGAAAGCACACTGACCCCTCCGGATCCGACGCTCATCTCATGGCCCCGAGAGCTCGGATCCAAAAATGATCCAACAAACTCAAAGGTACAGTTGGCACCGAAGGAGGAAACACTGTTGGCGCAGGCACCACCCCGGCTCCAAAGCTACTCGGATCCAACAGCTCCGAACCCCGGTAGCGGGTTAGAGAAGGAGCAACAGGGGCAAAAAATGGGGTCGAGCTCCCCCCCGGAGGGGGGGAGGCAAGAGCACTCCCATCTGCAGCTGGGCCTGAAGAAATCGACGCATCATCCAGTCCATGTCTGCGTCGGATAAACTTCTTGTTGACCTGGATGAGGCTGCCGAGGCTGGCCGGGAAGGCCGCCTGGACGACCTCGAAGGTGACCGGGTCTCCTCCTCCGGCTCCAGGGAGAAACGTGGAGAACGAAGCCTGGATGGGAAAGACCCAGAGACATTAAGAGGGGAGGCAAGCTGCTTAGACAGCAGGGCCGAGGGAGCTGAATCGGCCCGCCTCTTGTGGCTACGATGCCTGTCCCTATCACGCTCCTTGTCTTTTTTATCCTTTTTTCTAGAGTCCCTTTCCTCCTGAGCCGAAGAGGAAGTTTGAATCCCGGCCAGGGGAGTGGGAGCGGTCGGTGGAGCAGCCGCGGCTGGTGCCACAGCCGAATCTGGGGGCAAAAGGCCCGCAAGGACTAGCTTAGTCCGCCTATCCCTCAAAGCCCTGGGGTTGAAGGCCGCACAGATAGTGCAGCCTGAAGAAAGATGGTCCACACCCAGTCAAATAACGCGAGTGTGGCCATCTGCTGGGGACAGCTTATAGCCACACTAGGAGCATTTAGAAAAAATTGCTTTTGGGCCTTCAGACATTCTGAAGAAAAAACAGGCCCACACGCACACACCTTCACACACAGAGGGGGGGAGAGAAAATAAGATCTACACTAAACTAACGATAAAACTACCCAAATAGATTAAGGGAGAAAAAGGGTACCACACACACTAAGAATATAGAGATTTTAAAGGAAAAAAGTTTAAATTTCTACTTTAACTCACAAACCCAACACTAGGAGCTCGTTCTCAGATGCTTCAAGAAGCCGCGGTAAACGAGATCTGGGGGCTAGAGGGAGGTAGCAGAACATTATGGGTAGGGGAGGAGCTTGGAGCTCAGATCTTTTGCTAGGAAAGCTGCTGGCTCGGATCCAAATCGGATCAGATACCCACAGGTTGCTGATCAAATGAAGTAGACTACTACAGATCTAGCCTTATCTGTAGATATTTTGTACTAAATGCATCCCAAAAATGACATTTCAGTTTTACAGAATGTTTTGAGAAATTTTCATGTCTTTTGGGGATATAAAATAAATGGAGATGTAACAAAAGTCAAAGGAATGGACTACAAACCCTCATATGAATTTGGCCCTTCAATACTCTTATTGGGGGCATAGTAAGATGAAGTACTTAGGTTTAAGCATTAACAAGGGTTTGTTTTTGGCAGTGAAGTACAAGTAGGAAGAGAATAAACAGTTAACGTAAAAATCAAGAAACTGGAGCTCTTGATTAGATAGTAAGATAAAAGCAATGAGAATATTTTTAGTCCCTTATGTTTTATATACAGGTCAAGCACATATGTATCAAACAGAGGAAAAGTGAATGACAAAGAATTTAAGGAATTTATCTGGGAGGGAAAGAGGGTAAAAGTTAAGTGGTATAATGTGAATCTTGCCATAGAACAAGGTGACTGATTTAAAAGGTACTTGAAGGTTACAAAGTTCAAATTCATAATACATGACTTAAAGGGCAGGTCAAAAATCAAAGTGGAAAAGGACGATAATGAAAAAAGGTTGGGGGGGGGGGGGTTTGACACAGAGACTATGATTTTGGATGCAAGTCCTCACTAAGAATATTAGCAATCAAACACAATACATACATAAAGAAGCAACATTTATTCTAAGAACCAAGCCAGCACAGGAATGGAGAAAGGATATTTTGTCAATAAAGAAGTCTGCAAGTGGTAATGTTAATTAGACAAGAGAGCCATAAAATTTATTGGAGGAAACCAGCAAAGGAATCAAGGTATTAGGAGCAAATAACACAAAATGTAACAGACTGGGTTGAAGCTAAGCAGGAGTTTGTACTACAGGTCACAGACTTTCCCCCATCAGGGAATGATAGGAGTATATGCAAACAGAAAGGGATAAGGAGTATAAAGTTAAAACAGCAGCATTGGTTGTGTTTTTAGTCGAGTCTCAAAATATGAGAGAGATTATAAAAAATACATGACAGCTATAATCGTTGATTGGTAAAAGAAAACAAAGGGAAAATTACAAAAGGGAGAAATCTCGAGCTCCAAAGTATGCAACAAAGTCCAAAAGTTTTAAGATCTATGTACGGAAGGCAGGCATGGATGGCAGAGAGACAATGGAGATGTAAACCATACTATGCCTTTAGAAGTTCACTAAGGCACTAAAGTACCATTGAAACCTCTAAACTGGACAGGTCCTGGCACCAGAAAATAAGCTTCTCCCATCTGGATACTCAATTTCCTAGTGGTGGGTTTTCTTGCTTCCCTGACAATGCATGTCCTCAAAGCACTCATACTTAAAAGGATATCAGAATTCTACCATCCAAGCTGATAGCTTCAGAGTTCAAACAATGGAGTGTGTGTGTGAACCCTTGCACTATATTAGTAAGTCATACAACCCAGAGTTCTAAGATATTCCCTAGTCATGGCCATGTCCTGTTTTCCCAGGTTTAAGAAATACGTGGAGCAGCTGTTCCATTTGTCTTGAAGAAGGAAGGCCCTCTGGACTGGTGTTCAGAAGGCAGCCAAAAAAGACTAATCTTGAATGGTGACAGATGTGCCTTTTGCAGGTTGAGAGTAAACACCAAGCAATCTTACAGATCCTTGGTAAAGGCTAGGAACCCAATCACGTTTCCTTGTCAAGTTTTCCTGGATGAGGCAATTGTCCATATAAGGATAAAAAATAATCATTCCCTGCAGTCTGCAATAAGCAATAAAAATAACTTATGTACTCACCATAACGTCCCATCTGAGTAGTTCTACTTCATTTGACTTCAACCTTTGGGACTCTGATCCAGCATGGATCCGACACAGCCACATAGCTAGCATCACTGATCTGAGATCTTAGCTCTTCCTCTCTACCCATGATACTCCCCTGCCTCCTTCCTCCCTTCAGATCGAGTTTGCTGCTGACAATAAACATAGACCTGACCCAACAAGGCCCTATCACTAACTGCTCCAAAATACCCTAAAGCAAGGACATAAGGGGCAGAATGTGGCAGAAATTTCTTACCAAGTACAGTTGTGTACACTTATCATAAATGCAGATGTTCGAGTGTATTCACTGTTGCAGTCATTACATTTGGGTTATCTGCCTGCAGGTAGCCCTCAGCCGGCCTGAATATCAGAGTCTTGGATCCCTGTGTCGGATGTTGTCTCTTCTTCCATGATGTCAGATCGTCAGGGGTATAAAACATGCAGTCGACGCCATTACATCAGTTCTTCTTGCCCCCGATGTCAGGTAATAGGGAGCAATTATATGTTAAGCTACACCTCCATCAAAAAGTAAATACACCAGAAAGCTTAAATACACCAAACAATAAGGAAAGGTAGAGCCAAGGAAAGTCAGGGGGCTGGAGGGAGGGTAACCAGGACTGCAACAGTGAATACACTCGAACATCTACATTTATGGTAAGTGTAAACAACTGTACTATGTTCTTCATGTTTCACTGTTGCAATCATTATATTTGGGTTGATTCCCAAAGTTAAGGCAGGGAGGAGGAAGTTAGAGAGCATTAGGACCAACTATTAAGCCATGCAAGACTGCAGTGGCAAACCCAGCTCTGGTTTTAGAAAAACTAGGCATGTGGTAATGCTTGAAGGTATGCACATAGCTCCAGGTAGCAGCTTCTAGGATGTCCCTGGTAGGGACACCACTGAGAAAGGCTGTAGAGGTGGATGCAACCCTGGTGGAATGTGATCTTATCCCCCTGTGGGGTAGGTTTTCCATGGTACTTATAGCAAAAATGAATGCAATGGGCTATCCACTTAGAAATGGTTTGCTTTGAAATGGCCTTCCCCTCTGCTCCTGCAGTTAGCCAACTAGCAGCTGTTCAGATCTTCTGAGAGGCTTAGTCCTGTCCAAATAAAATCTAAGTTGCCTGCGCATGTCCAGAAAGTGCAGTATTCGTTCTCCTTTTTGTGGATTTGGGAAAAAAGTGGGCAAATGAATGGACTGATTAAGGGCCACACTAGACACCACCTAGGGCATAAAGGAAGGATGATGAAGGGCTCCACTGCCATGAGGGCCTGTAATTCAGACACTCTTCTAGCTGAAGTAATGGCTAGAAGGTAGGCTGTTTTCCAAGAAAGAATTTCAACTCTGCAGTTGCAGCTGGCTCAAAAGGAGGAAGAGTGAGCTTTTCCAATACAAAAGTTAAGATCCCAGGCTGGAGTAGAGGCTCTCCTGGGGGGGGGGGGGGTCTTAAGTTTTTGGCCCCTCTGATGAATTGCTTTAGCAGGGGGTGAGAGAAGAGGGGTGGTTCAGTACTATAATGTGCTGAAATGGCAGAGGCATGAATTTTAATTGATGAGAAGGAAAGGCCCATGTGGAGCATTTCTGTTAAGCACTGAAGAATCTTCAGTAAACTGGGCACCGTTGCACCCATCCCGAGTCTGGCTCCAGGAACAGTATCTTTTCCACTTTTCAGCATAGGATTTTCTAGTACTAGGCCTTCTTGCCTCTAGAATGACATCTAGCACCTGCTTACTGAGGGATGCTACTGGAGAGCTCAAGGAATTAGCCAGGCTGCAAGGTTCAGGGGTTGAAGCTGAGGGTGCAGAATCTGGCCCTTCTGCTGGGACAACAGGGAAGGGGTCTGAGGCAGGTGCCATGGTTCAAGCAGTGTCATACTGCCCAACAGGGGGTACCAGTGCTGGCATGGCCAGTCTGGTGCAATCAGTATTGTCCTTGGTTTGTTCCGTTTGATCTTTAGCAGAACCTTCCAATAGGAAAGACAGAGGGGGAAAGGCATAAACTGGGAGGCTTTCCCAGGTAAAAGTCAGGGCCATCCACTTTCCAAGCTTGACTGTGGGAAGTCCTTGTTGCAGAATTTTTCCAATTGGTAGTTCTGAGGGGAGACAAACAGGTCTATCTCTGGATTCCCCCATTTGTTTCTCAAGAGGTTGAATATTTTTGGTTCCAGTTTCCACTCGCGTGGATCCATGAGATTTCTGCTTAGGTCGTCTGCCCGTGAATTTAGTTTGCCTGGCAGGAACTGAGCTTGTGGATGCACTTGATATCTCAAGGCTATGTTCCACAGAGCCATGGCTAGTCTGCAGAGAGGGTAAGAGTGGGTTCCCCCCTGCTTGTTTATGTACCACATAACTGTGGTGTTGTCGGTCTTTACCAATAATTTTCCTGGAAGAATGCGGTCCTTGAAGGGTGTCAAGGAATTCTGTACAGCTAACACTTCTTTTTGGTTGATACGCAGGTGCATCTGTCTCGGGTTCCATTTGCCCTGAATGCGCCGCCCTGCCAAGTGAGCCCCCCCCATGCATAATCTGATGCATCTGTTAGGGTTAGGGCGGCAGGGGGTAGAGTGAAAGGGAGCCCCTTGTTGTGGTAGCAGGCCTCTGCCCACCAAAGGAACTCTGTCTTTATACAAGGAATTCAGGTCCTGAGAATGTGGACACGATAGGCTTTTTAGGTACCATTGTAGTTTCCTCATATGCAGTCTTGCATATGGAATTAGTAGAACGCAAGAGGCCATGAACCCCAGGGCCTGCAGGATTTTCCTTGCAGATAGCTGGGTCTTTGTGACGAGTAGTCTGAAGTAGGTTGTCAAACTTGTTTCTCTGAAGTGAGGAAAGCCATGTGGGAAGTTGTATTCAAGCTTGCTCTCAGGAATACAATTTGTTGGCAGGTTACCAGGTGAGATTTCTTTTTGTTTATGGTGTAAGATTAGAAGTTTCTTAACGAATGCCAGATGTTTTAATAGCAATTCCTGGCTTTCTACCTGAATCAGACATTCGTCCAAGTATGGGTATATCTGAATATTTCTCTGTCTGCAAAATGCAATGGCTGGAGCTAGACACTTTGTGAATACCCTGGACGCAGTAGACAAGCCAAAGGGAAGGGCAGAGAAATGAGCCTGCCCTGAAGCATAGGTATTTCCTGCAAAATTCCCTTACTGGAATGTGCATGTAAGCTTCCTTTAAGTCTGAGGTTGCCAACCAAGCATCTTTGCCTAACATAGGAGTTGAAGTGTTAGCATCTTGAATTTTGGGATTACCAAAAAAGTGTTTAGAATAGAGGTTCAGGATAGGACAACCAGGAGTTGTCTTTTCTGGGTACCAGGAAAAATCTTGAATAAAAACCTTGTCCCTTTTCTTCTGCTAGGACAGGTTGAATATCCCTGATACTTAGAAGAGAGAGAACATGGTGTTGAGCATCTGCCCAATGATTTGGGGGTAGGTCTGGTCAACCATTTGGAGTTGGTAGGGTGTGGAAATGGAATCTGTATCCTTGGGAAACAATGTTCAAAACCCATTTGTCCTGGGTATTGAGTTCCCAGTTTTTGCACGTAGGGCAAGCTTTCCTCCTAATGAAGCAGGCAGCTGAGCAGGGCCTAGAAGGGTTAATGTTAAGTCATTGTGCCATTTTCCTGCAGGGGGTGTCTTACTACTCCCTGTTTTGGAAGTAGGAGCCCCCCCACTGCCTAGGCCTGTGCGTAGCCTGAGACTGTAAACCTAGGTGATCTGCTGTTTCTGGGTTTGGAATGAGAAGGCCTGGAAGAGGCAGGGAAGGACCAATTCTTTGAAGGCCAATGCCTACTAAATCTGGATGGCTGTACCTGCAGGAAATCTTTAACTGTTTGCACAGATTTAGCTTTTTCCTCCATCTTTTTGAGGACTTCTGCTTTGTTGCGAAACGGGCGGTCTTGGTTTAAGGGAGCATCCAGTAATTTAGTTTTAACATGATCTGGCAAGCTTTGCTCCTTAAGCCAAGCATGCCTTCTAAGTACAGACCCAGTGACAGGAGCCCTGCAAGATGCTTCTAAAGAATCAAAACCACATTGCAAAGTATGTTTACCAACTTGTTCAGCAGAATGCATTAAATCTTGTAAATCTTTGTGTTCAGTACAGTCAGGAATCAACATCATTTTCTGTTTAATTAGTCCCATAATATGCTGCTGGTACTTTAACATATGAAACTGGCAATGTAAAGCCCTAATGGCCAAAGTAGCAGAAGTGTATACCTTCTTACCCCATCTGTCCAAGGCTCTAGAATCTCTATCAGAAGGGGTAGGATTTTTGGCAGTTGTAGCCTTGATGCCCTTTGGACCTTGGGAAATGGTCTCTGGATCCGCAGAAGGATTCTTGAAAAGGAACATGTGAATCAGGTACTCTGTAATACCTGTCAGGTTTCCTGGGAGCTGAAGGTAAAGTGTCTGGGGACAGGCTAGATTCCAAGAAAGCATCATCTACAATGTCCAGAACAGGGGGGGAATAGCTGAAGGCCTGTGTTAAGGAAGAGTAAGAATTCCCTAAGCCTCTTTTTGGAATCAGATCCTGGCTTTCCCAGCGGAAATGCTCCCTAAGAGAGGGTGCAAGGTTTCACCAAAAGAAAAATCTTCTGGAGGGGAAGCAGAGGGAATGGAATCCTCTGCGTCAGAATCCTCATAGGTAGATAAGGG
This sequence comes from Protopterus annectens, assembly GCF_019279795.1. Taxonomy (NCBI): domain Eukaryota; kingdom Metazoa; phylum Chordata; order Ceratodontiformes; family Protopteridae; genus Protopterus; species Protopterus annectens. The sequence goes on along the minus strand of NC_056751.1, from coordinate 309,043,084 downwards.
CAAATCCTGGTAATCAGACGAAACAGAAATATCAGAAGAATCAGAGGGAAAATCAGTACTTGGTCTCAGTGGGGGAAGTTTGGCTTCCCCTAATTAAAGTAATAAGGTCTTCAGCCATTCTAAGCATTTGTTTTTTAGGCATATGGGCCTAACCATGCAGTTTGGACGTCGGTTTTCTAGGCGTGGGTCTAGTTTTAGGCCTCGATGAAGAAGATGGCGGTTTAAAATGCAAGTCTGTAGGCCTGAATACACCCTCAGAAGCTGGTGCATGCACAGTGGCTCCGGACCAATCCAAGGTAGAGACATCCGCAGATTCCATAGTCGAAGAAACATCTTACGGCATACCGGACTCTGAATGGGTCTCAGTAGAGGCCTGCGAATCTGAAGTAGCGGGTATCAGGGGTTGCGAAAGGGGAGGGCTCTGAACTGAAAGTAACTGGCTCCCAGCTGGAACCGGAGAAATCTTCGGGACCATCTGTCCATTTTGATATGTAGGGCGGCCACGGTGGTGCAGTGGTTAGCATTGCCGCCTCACAGCAAAAGGTTCTCCAGTTCAATCCTCGGCTGGGGTGCCTTCTGTGCGGAGTCTACATGTCCTCCCTGTGGTCGCGTGGGTTTCCTCCCACATCCCAAAGACATGCTGCAGGTGGATTGGACACTCTAAATTGGCCCTAGGTGTGAGTGTGTATGTGTCTTCTGTGGAAGGTTGGGCGCCGGGCTGGCAACTCGACACCATAAAACTCCGCTGCCAATAATGAGCAGACAAGGTGATCCGCTATGGCGACCCCTAACCGGGAAAAGCTGAAAGAAGTAGTAGTAGTAAGCAACTTGGAGGTCGATCAAGCACATCCAATCATTCGCCTGCAGATAGGGCAGGACAGAAAGGAGAGTGACCATCTGGAATTTTGTCATGGTTATTGCCAGGTTCAGGGTGGAAAGATCCAAGATGGGTCTTAGGTTCCCCGCCTTCTTTGGCACTAAAAAGAACCTGGAATCGAACCTCGATTTGGATTGGTCTGGAGGGACCCTTTGGATGATGTGCTTTTCTAGTAGCTTGTGGACTTCTAAGGCTGCTGCCTCCCATTGAGCGGGTGGAACATCTGGTAGGCATCTGGGAAGAAGGGGTGACTGATTGAAGGGGATAGAATAGCCTCTGGATATAATTTGCAACACCCACCGATCATTTGTCACCGACTCCCATGCCACTGGGTGTAGAAAAAGGCGACCCTCGACTGAATCCAGAGAGTAGCAACCGGGGAACCCTGCAGGGCTGCTGTCCGGGCCCCCCAGATAAAGGTTCTTGGGATCCAGAATTCTTCGGACTCCCTCTGCCTCTGGGCCGGCGTCAATCATAACCCCCCACAGCCTCTGGGGGATGAATTGTCCTGAGTGTCCTGGTTAGACGTCAGAGACTTCCAGAACCACATCATCTTCATCCCTCGCTGATTCCTCGAAAAGGACCTTTGAAGGGAGGAGAAGCGGATTCTGATGGCAGACAGCCGTACCGTCCTCCTTACTCTGGACTAGTCTCTCTCTGACTTCCCAAAAAGGGAAGAGCCATCATAAGGGGTAGTGGTAAAGGACGCCTTTAAGGGGTCAGAGAACTGACACAGCTGGAGCCAGGAATGACACCTGATGGCAATTCCCGACCCAGCGGCCCTAATGGCTCCCTCCACAGCATGGGAGAGAAGACGCATAGATGTATTAAGAAATGACTTTTAGAGTGGCCATATGGGTGGAGATCATCATCTTGAACTCCACCGACATGAACTCTAGGATCGATTCAGCGACTTCCTTGATGTCATGCTGTAATTGGGTCAGGTGTGCCATGTAGTTCAGTGCCCGGACTGCAAAGAACACTGAAGCATACACCTGCTTCCCAAACCGGTCCGAAGTCCATGACTCACGGTCAGAAGCATGGACTGAAGAGCTTTCCTGGGCCATCTCTTTCTTTGTGGCCGTGGCCAAGACCATACCATCTACCAGGGATCCTTTATACCAGTGCATCCTACCACTAGGGGAACTGAGAACTTTGTCGGGCCATTTGGGGATAGGCTCCACCGTGTCCGGCTCCTTACATGCCTGAGATGTTATGAGATCCACTAAGGGATCAGTGGGAGGGGACACCCAGGAAGTAGATGGGCCCGAGTCGAACTCCTCAAGAAACATTGCTTCGTCCAGGGTCAGTTTTTTGGCAGACCACCCCCTCCCCTTTCTGAAGCAGGATTTCCATGATGTCTTCAAACCTTCCCCTTCCTCCAATTCTGTGTCCGAGGTGATAGACTCCAAAGGAGAGTATAGGTGTCTCCTCTTACACATCGATTTGCAAGGTACCTCCTCAATGTGGCTCTCTGGGGAGGACTCTCAAACATTTGGGGGCTCCCTGACTGGAGCGACTTGAGGCATTACAGACGAGGACATGTCCCTGACAGGAGAAAATGGTCGGAACTATAACAAATCCAGAGGGGGACAGGGAGGAGTCCGAAGACGAGATAGTCAGGGGTCTCGATGGGGCCGAGAGAACCCTCTCCACCATGGCAAAAGCAGATAGAGAACAGACATCCAAAGCAGACCCCAATGGAGCCATTCCCCTCTGATCCAACAGGGGAGTCAGGCATATAGATACAAAACACATGGAGCCGACAGTGCCCCCTCAGATCCAACCCCAAGGCTACGGCCCTGACAGCTCAGATTTGACCAGCTCAAGGCAACCGCCGGCATCGAGGTACTAGGAACCATCGGCCCCGACTCAGTCTCCACTGATCCAAGGGCTCCAAAACCACGGGTCAGATCAGAAAAGTAGAAATTGGTGAGAAAAAGGCTTACAAGGCAGCCCCTCTGGAGGGAAAGGGAGCAGGCAAAACCCCCATCTGAATTTGAGTGCGGGTAAACTTCTGCATCATTTTGTCCATCTCCACTTCATTGAGAGACCGGGTAGAGCAGGAAGAAGAGGCCACGGACATGGGTCGAGAGAGGTGGGGGGGGGGGGGACACCGCACTCTGACAACCTCTGGCTCTGGGGAAAATCTAGGGAAGGTCCTTGACTATTAATTTATTCCTCCTGTCCTTAAGTGCTCTGGGATTGAACCCAGCACAAACAGGACAGGAGGTCTCTGAGTGGGAAGCACCCAAGCAAACCATGCACAGAGAGTGGCAGTCAGCAGGAGACAGTTTATGCCCATACTTGGAGCAGCGTCTGAAGCCTGACTTAGGGGCTTCGGACATGATTCCCCTAAATGAGACCTGTCTTGCGCACGCACACACACACAGAAAGGAAAGAGAAAAAACAGGAGAGTTTTTTTTTTTTTTTTTTAACCGACACCAACGCATTAAGAGAAGGGAAAGAGAAATAGAGAAAAAAAGATTCATCACTTACGTGAAAACGCACAACAAAGATGACACTAACTCCAGACAGCTCGGACCACGTTGCAGGCTGAACAGCGGCCAACGAGATCTGAAAAGAGGAAGGAGGCAGGGGAGCATTATAGGTAGAGGGGAGGAGCTGAGAGCTTGGATCAATGATGCTAGCTATGCAGCTGTGTTGGGTCCATGCTGGATCCGAGTCCCAAATGTTTAAGACCAAATGAAGTGAAATACTTCATATCCAGGGTTAGACACACTGAACACTCCTGGTGCAGTGGCAAGCCCAACTGTCAATGAAGCGTCATTCCCAGCAAAGTATATGAGGAAGCATCTGTGTTGTTTGTGGATATTGATGAGCAAATAGACATTTTTTTTCAGATCCAACGTGACAAACTGGGCACCAGGATGCAAGAGAGGAAGCAGGCCCTGCAGGCTTAACATCCTGAATACAGGAACCTTCGGTAATCTATAAAGCCCTGACAGACCTAAAACGGGCCTCCAAGTTCCTTTCTTTCTGGTGACCAGAAACCATCTGGAATAAAAGCCCTTGCCCTGAAAGGGAGTGAGAAAATTCATGACTGTCTGAAACACAAGGTCTGAGGGGATGGGAGCAATCAGCTCCTACTCTTTTTTGGTAACCTGAGGGATCCCAGATATGTAGAGTTTGCTGGACCACTGTAGTCTGTACCCTTGTTTGAAAGTGCTTAGAAGCCACAGGTTTACTGTAATGCTTTTCCCCTTAGAATGGCATAAAGAAAGCCTGGCTGCTGTACTCTGGGGTGTGGGAGAAGATGGGTGACTGTGGAAAAGAGGAGGAAACTGTTAGTCAAGATTATTCCTTGTCAAAATTATGTCCTTGAGGCCTTCCTGAATTTTTCTTATGGTTACTTCTCCATCGTCTTTTGAAATGAGTATTTCTCACTTTTTGTTACTTGCCCTTGGACTATTTCCTAGAAAAGTGACCATGTTTACAGGGGTAGTTCTTGTCATACTTAAGCATGGGAGAACGAAAAAACTGCCTGATCTCTTGCATTATTTTACCTTCTCAACAAATTTCATAAACATTTCAGCAGCGGATTCCCAACAGCAATTCTCCACCCAGCAGAGCATTAAGTAATAATGCTTCAACATCATCACTTTCACCACTCTTCCCCAAGAAATGACCACCACTACAAAAACATTGAAAAAGCTAACTGGCTACCTGTGAATCATACTGACTTTCTACTTGCCTCTCAACTATCTAAACTTATCAAGAATGATACCTTCCCTCCACTAGCTTTCAAACTTTTCAGAGATAAACCAATATACACCTCATATTCTCTCTTCCAAACCCCACAAACTAGGCTTCTCTACACAGATTTTGCTTTCTCAGCACTTGGTCCCAAACTGTGGGAATCTCCTCCTCCTCTTCTTAAAGACCATTCTCCTCTTACCCCATTTTCTGACCTCAAATAAAGAAATGTTTCAAGACTCTAAGAAAATGCAACTGTCTTGCTCTGGTCATACAACTTAACATCTTTGTACCTTTCCTCTGTTTACATATCTTGCTCTGACTCTATTTTTGATTTTGACTTCTTCAGCAAAGCAACTCTGATACTACTCTATATATAATGCATGTTTATACTGCATTTTTTCAGTCACTCTGTATATAATGTCATTTATCTATTGCTTTTACATACTCAAGCCAATTATAATATTCACTTTGTATAAAATACAGATATATGTTGCCTTTCGTCATTCACTCTGTATACAATGTCCAGTATAAATTGCATTTTCCTCTGACGGAGACTGAATGTGTCCACTGGGATCAGTAATCTACCATAATTAACAAACAATACAAAATAAAAACATTTCAAGAAAGGGTTGCAAACCTTATCTATACATACCTTCTTATAGCACAGCCTGTGTCTGAGGCTCTATATGCTACATTCTACAATATGTACTCAAATTTGTTTTCTTACTCTTTTTGTTGACTAGCTCTTTTTGTTGACTGGGTTAGTCCCACTAGGCTAGTGGTCCCCAAGATGGTATTTATACTACTAGTTGAAATTTGGCCAGGGCATCTGGCAACCTCAACTCTTTTTGTGCATAGGGGCTTGTTTTGTGCTGGCGCTTCCTGTCATCTGGTCTGGGCATGTAGGCAGCTCAGAGAAGCAGGAACTCGGTTTGGAGTGAACATGGACATCAAAGATGGCAGTGGCAATGGTTTTCTTGTTTCGGACGCTGTTATTCGAACAGACAGGTCGAATCTAATGGAGAAGGAATTGGAAGTGAAGGAGATGCTGAGAGGAGAGTACGGCAGCAAAGGCAGTCCAGCCTTTCAAAGGCAGGGGAAAGTAAGAGAAGTTGTAAACATGGACTCGGAAGATTTGTTCCAGCAGAATTTGTTCGAATAGGAGGTTTTAACACAATACTGTGGTGTTATAACCCTCCAGTCAGGAGGGTTGTGGGATGACATACTGTTAAATATGCTTGATAAAAGTAAGCCGGAAAATACTAAGTACATGTCATGGGGAGAAATGATGGACAGAATACAAAAGGAAGAAGTGCTGCAGAGTGAAGGTATGAAGACTGAAAAAAAATCGTATGCAGAAATGGTCAAAGAAGGGATGCCTGTTAAGAGGGAAGAAAAAGAAGCTACTTTAAAGAAAAAGACACTGTTTAAAGTCCAGATTGAAAAGAACGAAAATACAGAAATGGACAGGTGTAAGGTATGGGATGAAGTAATTAAAGACACTGAATCAAACCAAATGAGGTAACGGGGTTTATTCACATTAATAAAGAGAATTTTTGTGACATTATTTTTGAGACTGGGCAGATAATGGAGAAATTCACAGAGGAATATGAAAAAAGGAAAACCTGTTCACTTTAGAATAGTTGTGTAAAATCTTACCATAAAGATAGATGTCCGTGTCTTCTCTGTTGCACTAATTTTTAAATGCGGGAGTTTTCCGCTGTAGGTGACCCGACGTCGACCAGTATACAAAAGTCTATCACTACTGTAGGGTGTGTGGCACATCACACATAGGCTGCTGTCGTACATCAGCTATAAAAATGGAGTACACACGCACCGGCCTCAGAACTGAATGTCCTAGGAGAAATGCCAGCCTTAGGAAAGTAGGGTATGAACATCCAAGGTTAAGGACCAAACACAATCAAGGGGAAGGCGGGAGGGAATGGAATACTGCAACAGTATCAATAACAGTAAATGTATTATCAGAAGCAGTAAAGTCCCAGTGTCCAAAATCGATCCAAGCAAGAAAAACAAACTACAATAGAGCAAACACAGCATTAAAATCCACAAGTTTTTAAAAAATAGGTTAGCGCTTTCATGCCCATATACTAGACACTTCTTCAGACAAAATACAAAAACAACACACCACGTATATAAAATGCAATTATTCAATGGAGCAATTTATGTTCCCTATGCAAAGGCTTTAAGGGAACATACCCATTTAACCAGGGCACTTATGTCGTTGCAGAAAGTACAGTTTTGTACCTACCATAAATGTAGATGTTCGAGTGTATTCACTGCTGCAGTCATTACACTTGGGTTATCCTGCCGTCAGGCGGTCCCGCAGTCGGCCAGAGTTCCAAAGTCTTGGTCCGGCGTCGGTTGCTGTTGCTTCTTCCCTGACGTCAGTGCACCAAGGGTATATAAGATGCAGCCAACGCCATTTTCTTCAGTTTTTCTTGCCCCAGATGTCAGGTGCCCCCAAATAGGTAGGCAATACATATTGCTAATAAAACTTACATAAAAAATAAAAACAATACCTTCAGTTACAAGCAAATACACCACATAGGTTGTATAGGGTAGAAAGGTATAGATAAGTCCCAGCTAACAAAGTGGGGATGGAGGGAGGGTAACCTGGACTGCAGCAGTGAATACACTCGAACATCTACATTTATGGTAGGTACAAAACTGTACTATGTTCATCGTGTTTCACTGCTGCAGTCATTACACTTGGGTTGAATCCCAAAGCTGAGGTTGGGTGGCTGGGTCTATAAAGGATTTGGGGTGGCTACGAGGCCCTGCAGAACTACAGTGGCAAAGCCAGCTCTGGATTTAGAGTAAAGAGGCAAGTGGTAATGCTTGGTAAAGGTGTGCACTGAACTCCCAAGTTGCAGCTTCCAATATATCCTTGGTAGGTACTCCTCTAAGGTAGGCAGTTGAAGTGGCTGTTGCCCTGGTGGAATGTGGCCTAATGTTGCTAGGTACAGGTTTTCCATGCTGTGTGTAGCAGAAACGGATACGGTCTCCTACCCACTTTGAAATGGTCTGCTTTGAAATAGCCTTTCCCTGTGATCCTGCAGCATATGCTACAAACAATTGCTCAGTTTTCCTGAAAGCTTTTGTTTTGTCCAAGTAAAAGCGTAACTGCCTGTGTATGTCCAATGAGTGCAGAAGTCTCTCCCCTTTATTCTGGGGATTTGGATAAAATGTTGGCAAGTGAATAGTTTGGTTAAGAGCCACACTGGATACCACCTTTGGCATAAATGTAGGGTTTGTTCTTAAAGAAACTCTGTCCTGATGAAAAATGATGAAAGGTTCCACTGCCATTAGTGCCTGTAACTCTGAGACTCTTCGTGCTGAGGTTATTGCCAGAAGCAGAGCAGTTTTCCATGACACATTTTAATTCTGCTGAATTGGCTGGCTCAAAAGGAGGTAGTTTTTCCAAGACAAAGTTGAGGTCCCAAGTTGGTGTTGGTGCTCTCCGGGGAGGTCTTATGTTTTTAGCCCCTCTGAGGTACTGTTTTAATAATGGATGAGAGAAAATTGGAGGATCCGTGTTGTAATGAGCTGAAATGGCAGAGGTGTGGATCTTAATGGATGAAAAGGATAGGCCTTTGTCCAGCATCTCAGTTAAGTATTGTAATATCTGAGGAATATTTGGAACAAGAGGGTCAAAGCTTTGGGCCTGGTTCCAGGCACAGAATCTCTTCCACTTTTCTGAATAGGATTTCCTGGTGCTGGGCCTCCTGGCCTCCAAAATGGCATCCATAACAGCTTTAGAGAGAGAGGTGTTGGCTGCTTGGCTAAGTAATCTGCCATGCAGCCAGGTTTAAGGTTTTGAGCTGGCTGTGCAGGATCTGATCGTTTTGTTGCGTAAGAAGATGAGGAATTTGAGGTAAAATCCATGCTGGGCCTTGAGCCAAGTTCTTTAATATTGGGTACCAGTGCTGGCGTGGCCAGTCTGGGGCAATCAGGATCATTTTTGGTCTTTCTTGTCTGGCTTTTAGGAGTACCTTTGACAGGAGTGGCAGTGGTGGGAAGTCATAAACCTTTAAGGTTTTCCAGCTGAATGAGAGAGCATCCACTTTCCATGCTTGTGTGTGGTAAGTCCTTGTGCAGAATTTCTGTAGTTGGCAGTTCAGAGGGGAGGCAAAAAGATCTATGTCTGGGCACCCCCATTTTTGTGTTATCATGCTTAATACTTGTGGATTTAATTCCCACTTGTAAGGATCCATGATGTTTCTGCTTAAGTAGTCTGCCAGAGTATTTTTCTTTCCTGGCAGGAATTGTGCTTGCAGATGAACTTGATAGGTCAGTGCTGTGTTCCACAAAGTCATGGCTTGACTGCAGAAGGGATAGGAATGAGTGCCCCCTTGCTTGTTTATGTACCACATAACTGTGGTGTTGTCCGTCTTTAGTAATAGTTGTCCTGGGTGCAGAAGGTCCTTGAAAGCTGTTAGGGCATTTTGTACAGCTAGCATCTCTTTTTGATTGATGTGAAGATGCATTTGGTCTGCGGCCCACTTGCCCTGAATACATTTTCCTGCCATGTGTGCTCCCCAGGCATAATCCGAAGCATCTGTTGTTAGTGTCTGTCTGGCTGTGGGTAAAGTGAAAGGTTGTCCCTTGTTGTGGTGACATGCCTGTGCCCACCATCTAACTCCTTTTGTAGGCAGGGAATAAGTGGTATTACTGTTTCCAAACTGTGACAGTGTTGAGTCCAAACACCTTTTAGGTACAAATGTAATTTCCTCATATGCAGTTTGGCATATGGTATTAGTAGTATGCAGAACGCCATGTACCCCAAGGCCTGCAGAATTTTTCTTGCAGGGAGTTGGGTTTTTGTTGCCATCAATTGAAAGTACCGAGTCAGTTGTCTTTGCTTGTCTGGCGTGAGATAAGCCATCTGGGCCGTTGTATTTAAGCTGGCACCCAGGAATATTATCTCTTGTTAGGGCACTAGTTTTGACTTCTTTTCGTTTACTGTGTACCCTAGGCAAATTAGCAATCTTTTTACAAACACCAGATGCTTTAGAAGAATGTCCTTGCTCTCTGCTTGAATAAGACAGTCGTCCAAGTATGGGTATATTTGAAATTCTTTTTGTCTGCAAAATGCAATTACTGGTGCCAGGCATTTTGTGAAGATCCTGGGCACAGTAGATAAGCCAAAGGGCAGTGCAGAGAATTGGTAATGCATTGTGTGCCAGCTATGAATCTGAGGTATCTTCTGCAATTTTGTCTGATTGGGACATGCAGGTATGCCTCTGAGGTCCAAAGTAACTAGCCAAGCCTTCTTGCCCAGCATGGGAAGAAGTTGCTGTAGTGTCAACATTTTGAATTTCGGAACATCCAGGTAAGTATTTAGAGTAGATAGGTCCAGTATGGGTCTCCCGGCTTTCTCCTTTCTGGGGACCAAGAAAAGTCTTGAGTAAAATCCTTGTCCTTGTTCCTGTTGTGGCACTTTTTGAATAGCTCTCATGTCCATGAGGGCTGTAATTTGTTTTTGTGCTCTGCCCATTGATTTTGTGGCAGGTCTGACATTCCTTTTGGCCTTGGTAGTGTGTGAAAGTGGAACCTGTAACCTTGAGACACAATATCCAGAACCCATTTGTCTTGGGAGATTAGATGCCAATTTTGTGAAAAAAGAGCTATTTTCCCCCTAAGGGAGCTGCCAAAAGTTAAGTGCTTGGCATTTGAAGTGGGAAGTCATTGGGACTGCTTTCTATAAGGTTGTGGCTGGTCTTCTCCTCCTTTTGGGGTAGAAGCCCCCCACTGCCGTGGTCTGTAAGAGCCTTGGGGCTGAGATCTGCCTCTTGGGCGTCTATATCTGCCTCTGTCGTCTGACACTGGAAAGGACCAATTTTTAGAAGGCCAATTTCTGTTAAATCGAGGTGGCTGTACCTGTAAGAAATCCTTCATTGTTTGCATAAATTTTGCCTTATCCTCCATTTTCTTTAATACCTCTTCTGCCTCAACACCAAACAAGATATCATGCTGTAAAGGAGCATCCAATAATTTTGCCTTAACATGATCAGGTAAACTTTGTTCTTTTAACCAAGCATGCCTTCGAATCACAGACACTTGTAACTGTGGCTCTACAAGAAGCCTCTAATGAATCAAAACCACATTGCACAGTATGTTTTCCCACTTGTTCAGCTGCATGCAATAAATCCTGCATTTCCTTATAGTCAGGATCTTCGGAGCTTGTAAGCATTTTCTGTTTTAACATAGACATTAAATATTGTTGGTATTTAAGCATGTGGAACTGGCAATTTAAAGCCTTTACTGCTAAAGTTGCAGAAGTGTAAACTTTCTTCCCCCATCTATTAAATGCTCTAGAATCCCTGTCAGAGGGAACTGGATTTTTAGCAGTGGAAGCCTTTACCACTTTGGGACCCTGGGAGATAGTTTCTGGGTCAGCAGCAGGATTTTTATAAAGATATTTGTGAGAGTCAGGGACTCTGTAGTACCTATCTGGCTTGACTGGTGCTGGGGGCAAAGAATCAAGGGTTAAACTGGATTCAGAGAACACATAATCCACAATGTCTAACACAGGCGGAATAGCAAGGGGCCTGTGCTGAGGCAATAAAAGAAAATCTCTGAGCCTTTTCTTGGATTCTGAATAATCCTGGCTCTCCCAATGGAAATGCTCCCTCATGGTATGTAAAGTTTTCCCAAAAGAGTAATCCTCAGGAGGAGAAGCTGAAGGGATTGATTCTTCAGCATCAGAGTCCTCATAGGGGGGTAAAGAGTATGCCTGGTCTGAAGAGGAATCAGAAGAAATGGAAACCTGGTCAGAGGAATCGTAGTTTGTATCCTGCCTAGGCCTTGTATCAAGAGGGGGATGGGAACCCCTGATCAGAGTAATTAGGTCTTCGGCCATTTTGAGCATCTGTGTTTTAGGCATGGAGGCCTGTCCAGGTGAATGCTGTACTTGTTTCTTTCTCTTTAATGGAGTTTTAGACTTGACTGTTGTTTTGATGGTAAGCTGTGAAGGTCTGAAAACATCCTCAGAAGCCGATGCCTGCTCAGCGGCTCCGGACCCATCTCCGGGGTTAATTTCCGTAGGCCCAATACCTTGAGTTTCCAGAGGCCTAGAAATCTCCACGTGGGAGTCGGAGGCGGCCTGTGACTCTGAGGTAGCAGGTGTCAGGGGCTGCGAAAGCTCCTCACTGAGAACCAGCGACTGGCCTAGAAGAGGCTTCATCGTCAGTTTTGGACCTCGGATGCCTGTCCTTATCTTTGTCTTTGCATTTTTTGTGTATTCCGGTCGTCGGCTGTTCCACCGGCATTATATAATTTAATCTGCGGCCAAAGTAATAAAACGCAAAATCGAGCCAACGCTTGACAGTGCATTGGTTGAATCTAGCACAAAACAGACAGCTGGCAACGTTGTGATCAGGGCCTAGGCAAGGGATACAGTAAGAGTGAAAATCCTTATGAGGTATTTGCTTCCCACAAGAAATACAATGGTTAACTTTTTCTGACATCGGTCTGGAGCAAGAAAAAAGTTTCCCCAACAGGGTACTTAGCTTTAATGAAGACTTCGGTTCTGAAATTCAGATTTGAAAATCTCAGGAGTCGGCCGACCGGCACTTGCGAACTGCTTTTGCTTCGGGCACTGCGCGGCAAGAAAGACTGAAGAAAATGGCGTCTGCTGCATCTATTATACCCCTGGCTCACTGACGTCAGGGAAGAGGCGACAGCAACCGACGCCGGACCTAGACTTTGGAATTCTGGCCGACTGTAGGTAGCCTGCCAGCAGGATAACCCAAGAGTAATGACTGCAACAGTGAAACATAATGAACATCCTTGAGAGCTTAGTTTTAATTACATGTGTTTGTTGAATAACTTTTTTAAACCTATGGAAGATGAACTGTCTATTGATATCCTCCTTAAAATATTGAACACGAGGGATATTTCTGACAGTTATAGACTTAGACTGGATGAAATTTTTACCAGTGTTTCTGTATATGAAGGCAAACTTAAAAACTAAGAAACTGAATCGAGACTTCACTGATTTTCAAGCTGGCAATATTTTTGTTTGGCCACGCCGTCAGAATGAAGGGGTTTTCTGTTCAACAAAGGGCTGTACAAGCCACTGTTTCGGGGTGTACTAGAGACACTATGAATATTCATGAAGGTATAGGAGCTGCTATTCATTCTGAACACACAGTCACTTCAGCTCATCCCCCTATGGTAGAAGCAAGTACGTCAGCTTTAATACCGATGTGAGGACGCCTAGTATTATCGTGAAAGAGTATGACGTCTTGTACTGATAATGAACATCTGGGAGCAAGACCTAAGGCTGCGACTATTTTAACTGGGTCTAGTGCACCCTTTCTCACACTTCCAGCTCCGATAAAGGATCACAACGCTCGGATATCGAAAGAAGAGGAAATTATCGTTCAAGAGAGAAGGGGTGAAGAATGCCATGTGGAAACAGAAAATACATTAGTATTCAGTCTCTCCAGTTTACAGCTAACTGATGAACAGAGGTTAGTGCATTAAATCGTGGTTTGTCATTCACAACTGCTACTAAAGCGAATATGAGAGACTATTTTACAGCTTAGACTATTTGCAAGGAATGTTATGCTTACAACTGTTTTTCCAATTAATAACACTCCTGTTATGCCATATAAAAAGCCTAGTGTCTTCTGTACACTTACGCCTGCGTCTGTTGAGCTGTTTATTAATCAATGTGAAAAAGATCTACTGGGGCTGGAAATGACACAGAATCAAGGAACATTTGTTGATTTAACACGAGCAGAAGTAGAAGTTTTGGCCTCATTAAAGGAAAATAATGACATTCAAATATGTCCTGCTGACAAGGGGGGTGGGATAGTGACTTTTGATAATGCTGTATATGAAACAAAAATGTATGAAATGTCTGACTGTAATGTGTATGTTGAGTTACATGCTGGTTCTTTGACTAGGTTGGTACAACATATACGAAATGAGCTTTAGGATTTGCTAATGAATCAACTAACTGACATTGAATTATATGAATATTTTTCTGTAGAACATCCCGTCACACCCGTAATTCATGGACTGCCTAAGATTCTTAAGTGTCTTTTAACCCCCCCCCCCACCATAAGACCTATTGCATCTGGCACTGGTTGGCATACTGAGCCTTTGTCTATTTTTGCAGAACATAAATTAAGGCAGGTTGTTAATAATGTTCACACTATTTTGAGAAATACTCAACATTTTTTGGAAGAATTGTTTGAATTTAGTTCTACTCATGACACATCCAATTTATTGTTTGTTACACTTGATATTAATACTTGTTTACGGTGATACCCAATTTGGAAGGGGTAGAAGCGGTTAGATTATTTTTACACAAGTACAGTGACTTTTCTAAAGACTTGATCTTTGTGATTTGTACACTTTTACATCTTATTTTAGAGAACAGTGTTTTCATGTTTAAAGAATATATTTACTTGCAAAAGGCACTTCATGTGCCAATAGCTACACCAACCTTGTCATGGCACAATGGGAATTTGAAAAAGTCCTAAATCCACATCCTTTTTTGAAACCCCTTAGATTTTTTAGGAGATTTGTGGTGATATTTTCTTTTATGGGATGGTAACATATCTCAGTTGCAAGCTTTTATTACCTACTTTGAATCTACTACTGAATTTTTAAGGTTCACTATGAATGTACATGATCGATATATATATTTCCTTGATGTACATCTATACAAGGATAGAGAAGGAAGTTTACATACTTCCTATAGCATGCATCCTGGTTATGTTTTTAAAAATATTGCTCTGAATGAAGCGCATAGAATGTCTAGGTTACATACTAGTGAAGACAGATTCCAGCAGGCACTTGGGATTTTACAGCACGATTTAATACAGTGTGGTTATTCTCATAATGATCTTGGGGTGACTAATGATGTAGTGAGGTGTAATAGATATACTTCAGCTAAATCATATTTTTCAGATAGACAAAAACCTTGCAATAAGGAAAAAGAAGAATAAGGAGGTGAATTTTGTCAGACCTGTTATATCACATTAACTAGTGATGTAAATAAGATAAAAACTGGCCTATACTTACCTCTGATAATTCCTTATCAGGTACAGTAGGCAGTTCACCTCATTTTTGCTTGAAGAATGGCATGTCTTTAAAAAGACATGCTTGTTATGGCAGGAAGAAAGATGTTGCACCTCTATCTAAAAGAAAAGGAACTTTTGCTTGCAGGAATTGTGCAGCATGTCAATTCATTTCTACTTCTTAAGAATTTCATCATCCTGTTACTAGTTTTGTATTTAAGCCCATATTCTAAGCAGACTGCTCCACCAGAAATCTGGTTTACCTTGCTTCATGTAATAAATGTACCAGTTTCTATGTGGGATAAACTAGTAGAACTTTGAGAGCGCGTTAACTTCAACACTTGGGTTATGTTAGACACAGAGATCCCACAAGTGCCTTATTCAAACATGTTCATGATAATGTTGATCATTCTTTTAGTTTTACAATGTTTTAATGGTAATGATAGAGGAGGTAATTTGAATAATATTGTAGAGAAAGAAGAGACTAAATGGATAGTGCTTCTGTAAGATTTTACACAATTATTCTATGTCCTATTTGCCTGTAGCAGTATTCTTCACATGAGGGAGAGTACAAAAGTTCATCAGGAAAGTGTGAAGTAAGAAACAGTCAAGCTCTCCAGAAAGCCATAGAGAAGGGCTCTGGCAAAACCTGCCCTAGACTTAGAAATGCCATCCAATTTGTAATGTTTGGTGAAGGTATACAGAGAAGTCCATGTAGCTGCTTTAATAATAGAGCTAGTATCTAATCCAGTAAAGAAAGCATCAGATGAAGCTACAGCCCTTGTGGAATGTGCCCTTACAGAAGAGGCAACAGTCTTATGATTCACATAAAACAAAATTACTTTAGAAATCCAAGTAGAAATACTCTGCTTGGAAACGGGCAATCCCAGAGACCTGGGGCTGGTTTGATTTCCTGATAGATAAAATCTAAGTTGTCCATGTACATTCAGGGTATGCAGCACCTTCTCACTACAGTTCTGGGGAGAAGGAAAAAGGTAAGTAAATGAATGGACTGGTTGAGTGACAACTACCATGGGCATAAAAGAAGGGTTGGTAAGTAAGGATACTGTGTCTTTATGAAAACCAAACAGGAGAGAGAGGCCATTATGGCCTGAGCTCAGACATGTCTGATTGAAGTTAAAGCAATTAAAAGTACAGTTTTCCAGGAGCAGTGTTGCAGGGAAGCTGATAAAGCTAGCTCAAAAGGTGGGGAGAGTCAACTTTTCAAGTACAAACTTAAGATCCCAGGGAGGAGGGACATGTTTCCTCGGAGGTCTAACGTGAAGGACACCTTTAAGAAATTGCTTAGCCTCAAATCTGCTAGTTAGAGGAGGGATAAAGGTAGACAGGCAGAAATAGCTGATTTGGGCTTTCACTGAACTGTAGGCCAAGCCAGCACTGAGCAATTCATACAAAAGAAAGAACCAAGGGGGCTTCCACTGACAATGGATCCTGCTTTCGTGAGAGACATCAAAGTGAAAATCTCTTCCACTTGGACAGTGGAATATTTTTTTGGTATTGAGTTTCCTGGCCTCCTGCAGGACCCTTAGCACGTCCTCAGAGAACGGGTGTCTAAAAGGAATTAAAACCTTATCACCCACAGTCAGCTTAAGGGTAGGCAAGTGGGGATGGATGAGAGTTCCTTTGTCTTGTGTGAGAAGGTCCACCCTGTGAGGTAACTTGTGGCGACTGCTCTTGGCTAAATGCAGGAGAAGAGGGAACCAGTGCTGTCTTGGCCAAAAGGGAGTCATGAGCAAGATTTTTGGGCTGTCCTGCTGAATTTGAACAAGACTTTTTGAAGGCATGGAAGGGGAAAGAATGCATAAAGAAACATCCCTTTCAAGAGAACCAGAGAGTGTCCACCTTCCAAACCCGAGGATGCGCAACTCTGGCACAAAGTTATGGAAGTTGTCTGTTCTTGGAGGAGACAAAGATCTGCTTGAGGTATACCCTACTGGTGGACAATGTCCAGAAACACATCCCTTTAAGGACCTGGTCAAGGGGTCTACCACGGAATTTTGGTTGGATAGAATGTATACTCCCTGAAGAGTCACCTTGATACTGGACTGCCAGCCCTCAAGCCTGGAGTGCCGCCAGCATGGTAGGTAGGATTTGGTCCCTCCCTGCTTGTTCACATACCAGAGGATAGTCATACTGTCTGTGAACAGCTTTAACAGTCCTGGGAGGAAGACAGGATGAAAGGTCTGAATGGCTAGTAGAAGGGCCCTCATTTCCCTTACACTGATGTGTTCCCTTTGTTGAGATGGGGGACCATACCCCTTATGTTTTCAAATTCTCGAAGGCTGCCCCCCAGCCCATATCCGAGGTGTCTGTGAACAGCTCTTGGGCTGGTGGCAGAGGGTGCAAAGAGAGTCTTGGGCTGAGTGAGATTTGTTGGATCCACCACTGGAGTTCCTTCTTCAGACAGGGGATAAAAGTAAATGGAATCTCCAGAGGATGCGAATGATGCATCCAAAATGACTTTAGAAAACCACTGGAGTTTTCTCATGTGAAGTGTGGCCAGAGGTAGCATTGGAATGACGGATGCCAAGAAGCCCAAAATCCTGAGGAACACTCTGCCTGAAATGTGGTGCAGAGTCAGAAGGCTTTGGAAGTGGGAGACGAGGTCCTGAGTCTTCAGAGGAGGAAGAGACACCCTCAAGAGGTCGGTCTGTAGCCTGCATCCCAGGAAGATGTGATCCGGGGGGGTGAGAATGGATTTTTTTGTGGTTTTTGATGAATCCCAGACTTTATAGAAGTGAAATGGCAAAATGGATGTTTTGCTCTAAGATCTCTGGGTAGAATGTCAGAAAGAGGAGATCATCCAGAAAAGGGAAAATGTGGATGCCCTGAAGCCTGCAGTAGGCAACCGCAGGACCTAGACATTTTGTAAATACCCCTGGTGCAGTAGAGAGTCCAAAGGACACGGCAGAGTACTGAAAATGCCAGGAAGCCACAGGGAAAAGCAAACATTTCCTGCAATTCCGGTGGATGGAAATGTACAGGTATCTGTGATATCCAGGGAAACCAAGATGGCTTGTGGTAGAATAAGGAGAAACAGTCTGAAGATCTAATACACAGAAGGTGGGTACACCTTCAGGAAGGTGTTGACATGAGAAAGGTCCAGAACGGGTCTCCGGGGACTTTCCTTTCTGAACACTAGGAACATTCTGGAGTAGAAACGTCTTCCTTTTTGGTCTTTAGGAACCCCGGAACGGTCCCTTGTCTCTGCAGGTCTTGCAGTACCTCTGGAAAGAAGGTGGTAGTTTCCTTGGTGGTTGAATGATACAGAGAACCCAGGAGTCTTGAGTTATGCTTTCCCAGACTGGCAAAGACAGAGAGAGGTGCTGGGAAACAGAAATGTGGGTGAGGTGGTTTTGGCAGTCAGAGGGAACCAGGCTTGTAGGGAAAGGGCTGCTTCTGAGCCAGAGTTGCCGTGGAAGTCCTAGGCTGCTGAGGCCTTCTACCACCCTCTCTTGTTTTACGCGGAGGAGGGCAGGAGTGTCTACGCACAAAAGCAGGCTTTGCCAGATAATTTTGTTAAAATTTAAACACTGGGGAAACAAAAATATGTTCCAGTTCTTGCAATTCCGTACCCTTTTCTTGCATGGGCAAATAAGTAAGCAGCTGCAGGGCCATATAATGCACAGTTGTCCAAAGGGACATCCAAAGGTTTAGATTTATTGTCCTCTGGTAATGGCTGGAGTCTTAACCAGGAGAATCTCCTTAAGACAGAGCCAGAAGTAGCTGCCCTGGCATAAACCTCTGCAGCATCATAGCTGCATTTGATAGAGTGGCAGACTACCTGAGAGGAGGATCCAAGCAAG
This sequence comes from Protopterus annectens, assembly GCF_019279795.1. Classification (NCBI taxonomy): domain Eukaryota; kingdom Metazoa; phylum Chordata; order Ceratodontiformes; family Protopteridae; genus Protopterus; species Protopterus annectens. Next base: position 309,024,602 of record NC_056751.1, on the reverse strand, counting down.
GATGTAGCCAAAGTCTTACTCTCTGAATCAGGCAAATCAGAAATGACCTGAGAGTGAGGAGACAGAAGCTCTGGGGCAAATTTGGTCATGTATGTGCCAATTAACATCCCTAAATGCCAAGGTGGCAGAAGTGTAGACTTTCTTACTCAGCCTTTCAGGGATCCTGCTGTTCTTATCTGACGATGGCTTTGTTTATTGGCTGCCAACACTACTTTTGTTACTGTATAATTACATGAATACAAACGGAACTCTATTGAGTTCATGCTTTTGCTTTAGGTTCAAGAAGGTTTCCTTTCTTCTCCGGCCCCCCCCCCTTTTTCTTCCTATATATGGTTCTTGTTTGGCTTATTCAAAGAACATCCCAACTGGCGTATTTGGGTGCTTCATATTATTCCTCAGGTTCACACATTATCTATACATATACAGACTAAAAACATTTTATTTTGGCCTTAAAAATATACTAGTTTCAAATACAGATATAACAACTGCAGTTACGTATGTACTCGTATATGTGTTGGTATGTTTAGACACTGACACTAGCATATGTATGGGGGCAGGATTGTGGTGGTGAACAAGTGCATAGGTACATGTACATCATCTCACCTATAATTTTTGGTGGCACTGGGATTGCCCCCCTGATAACTGGAATAATTGTGGTTATACATTTTTGCTTAACTTTAGGCTTACTACCATTTGACAGTTTATTGGCATATTATTGTATATTAGCTTTTATTCTATCTGGAGATCTGAATAGATTTCATATAGATCAGCTTATTGTCATGGATCTTGAACAAATACTTCAGGGCCTTTGCGCCGACAAAAATGATATCGGGGTTTTTGGTATACCCGAAGGAGATGGTCTTCCTCAACCCATGAATCCAGTTTGATGGCTGCAATGATGCTTTTTATAAACTCAGCAAAGGCATGAAGAATTTGAGATCTAACATTTGGCATTTGAGGCTTTTCAAAGCCTATATGAACAAACAAATTATGCCTAGGGGCTTAAGAATCAAAATTCAACCTTTGGTGAGCAAGATAGATGACATCCTTAGCAAAGGATGGCATTTGGCACAACAACAGGCATCTATGAATTTTGTTCAAATTTTAAGTTCGTATTATGAACGGACCATTGAAATTAATATTAAAGAAGTTGATCTGTGTGGACAAGCTAAAACATATGATGGTCACCCACAATTTTCTATATGCCTTAATAAACTGTCAAAGGAACTGCTTTTGTTTGAAAAACAGACTAAAGAAAAAAAGATTAAAAAATTCAACAGAGATATTACTATCAGAGGGGCCGACCCTTTGAGGCCACCAAAAATGTTAGGTTCATGGAAACTGGCCAGAGGTCTGGCAGATAAACCAACCCCTCAAAAAGACCTAGATCCATACTCAAGGGGTCTCACACATATAGTAGCACCTCAGGAGATGATTCTTCGACAACTGATACGGAGGGTATTTGTACTGGTGAGTCTCAGACTCCCAAAAAGACTAAAAGCCAAACACATTCTTTAAACTCACTAGGAGGAGGGGTGGGAGAAAGCATAGGAAACACTAAGATAGACACAATCGAAGCACTCATCCAAACATTCATGACACGATAGATGACAATATTTTGAATATTTGCAAAATTGTCTTGACAGAAGATCAAAAGAAAGCGTTAAATAAAGGTTTAAACTTTGTTCCAGGGTTTTTTGTGGATGAATTTCATATTGTCAAAGATGTTGACGAGTTTTGTCGCAGAATCAACCTCGAATTGTTTTTTGGACCCAGGTCTGATTCTCAAAGATCCACAGAATTCAAATTCCATAAATCCAATTTTGTTCCACCTATGAATCGGAATGTGGCTATATTTCAGCAAGCTGTACTCAAGGACATACATTTCAAACTAGATCACTTTTCACCTCTGAAACAATCTCTCTAGCCCTGAACTACAAGCTTTACAACAGCTCAGGGACAACAAAAACACTGTTATTATTCAGGCTGACAAGGGTGGGGCAACAGTAATCATGGATACAGATTATTATCTGGGGAGGGAAATGGACAATTAGCCAACCCATCCCACTACATGAAAATGCCCATTGACCCCATCCCGAACTTTAAAAGGGAAATTGACAATTTTCTTGTGTTAGCAGTTTCGGAGGGCATTATATCAGACACAGTTAAATCACAATTAATGGTACGGGACCCACAACAACAGATTCTTTATTTACTACCTAAGATACACAAGTGCCTGAACAAACCACCTGGTAGACCCATTGTGTCTGGTATGGTGTCGTTGAAGGAACCACTGTCTGAGTTTTTGACTTCATACTTGAAACTACTACTAAATTTGATTCGAGCAAGGATACAAGACACCACCCAATTCTTATCTATTATAGATGATAACCAATTAGAACCTGAGTGGTTACTTTGTACATTAGATGTCAAGGCTTTATACACCAATATACCACATTGGGCTGGACTTGAGAGGCCCTCAAGTTTTGGTTAGATAGAGCCAAATTATATCCAGTTGGTTTCAATACGCTTTTGATTTGTATGGCGTAACATGTTTTGAATAAAAATGTTTTCTAATTTCAAGGTGAATGCTATTGACAGTTGAAGGGTACCGCTATGGGAGCCTCTTTTACTCCTATATATGCGGACTTATTCATGGGCTACATTGAGGAGCAACTCATTTATGATCAAACACAGAACATCTATCTTGAGGAGCTGGATATTTGGCAACGTTATCTTGATGATTGTTGGTTAGTTTGGCGTTACGATGAAGAATATTTGGCTGAACTTGTGTCATACCTCAACCATAACAAATGGGGTAGTGAATTTACTTCAACTTATCACCAAAATCAAATCAACTTTTTGGATGCAACAGTCAACAGGAACCCAGATGGTACTTTACGAAGCAAAACAATTTGTAAATACCCGCAATACAATACTTCATTACATGCAACTAGTATGCACCCTAGCCACATCATCCGGAACATACCCAAATCCCAGTTCCTCAGGATATGCAGGATTTGTTCCGCAGAAAATGACTTTGAAGAATCACAAGATCTAACCAACAGATTCAGAACCAGGGGATACAAGGAGCCTGACATTCAGTTGGCATGTCACTTTGCAACCAATTCCACCAGAACTTCCCTTCTCAAATATTGTGATAGAAATAGGGATGCACAGGATGGAGGATTACGGTTTATTACTACCTATGGGCGTAACATCAATTTGATTAGAAATACCATGATGAAACATTGGAACATCCTCACTGCCAATGAGGATATTGCCTCCTTAGTCGATAACACTTGTCAATATGGTTACCGTAGAGGGAGAAAACCAAGTTCATTTTTTTCACATTATAAGAGAAAGGGTTCAGATGGCATTATACATCAACAATTTACGATGACTGGTGACAAACTTTGGGGCACTTATCAATGCGGCCATTGTTCATCATGTCCATTTATATTCACATCTAAACAATTTTTCAGTAAAAACACTGACAGGATTTTTAACATGAATTTTTTTGGCAACTGTAATAGTGATTGGGTGGTGTATCTTGCACATGTGGTTTATTTTATGTGGGTCAGACATAACGGGCGTTGAGATTACGCATGTCGGAACATCGTAGTGACATTCGAACCAAAAGAGAAACCAACGCTCTGTTCAGGCACTACACACAACATCATACTGCTAGATTTCAATTTTGTATTGTAGATAGAATTTTGGGTGACAGATCCAACAAACAGGGGTTGGCATTCCATTCTTAACCAAAAAGAGAAATACTGGATTATCAAGCTAGGGGCACTATTTTCTCCTGGTTTAAATGATCATTTATAACTAACTAATTAATATATCCAATATTGAATGTATTATCAATACTTATGTTTTAATAACATATTTGCTATTTGGATCATCTATTTTTTACTTATTTTTTATTTTCTAGTTTGTATTTTTCCTTCCAGTTTTTCTTTCAGGCAGTATTATGGGCATGCCTAAAATCCTTTGGAAGCACCTCATTGGTCTATTGACCTTATTTAAACCTGCATTTGTGCATCATTTCCTGTTTGTACTTTTCATGTTCCACTGAAGAAAACCATGTTAGGCTGAAACCGGTCTGTATTATTGAATTGTTCGATATGTATTAAAACACTTAAGTTTTACCTTGGTGTTGCTGTAGTTTTGTTGCTGATATATACTGAGTTTTGTGCTGGCATTTTTTTCAGTTACTTATCTGACGAAAGCAAAGAGGTTGAAGGGCACTTGCAGTCCTAAAGTACCTTGTAAAATCAGTCAGGCTTCTTTGGAGCAAGAGGCTGGGAAACTTGGGTCTAGGAGATGGACGAAAGGCATCTAGAAATGCAGTTAATACAGAAGGAATAGCTGAAGGCTAGATTCCACCTGCAGAAGATCATAGTATCTCTTTTGCACTTCAGATATCAGAGTTCTATCCCATTTGAAATAATCCCTCATTTTGACCAGTCTCTCTCCAAAAGAGAGTTCTTCCATGAATGAGTCAGTCCCACTGGAGTCCTCCTCTAGGGAAATGTAATCTATCAGGGAGGGGGATCTGTGAGGAATAGGCCAGAGATTCATCTTCTAAGGATGCCTCTTCCACTGATTAAACCTCTTCCCCTAACCCTTTCATGTGAGGAAGCAGTGTAGTGGCACTTAGGGAATGAAACACCCAAAGGGTGCTTAAGGGGAATAAGGACCTTGAACAGGCCTTGGGCAAATTGCTGACAATCACTTTGGGGGTCTTTAGGAAGGGACAAGTGTTTAGTCTTCTGCTTTTTCGTTTGGTGCAGGTCTGCCCTATTTACTGTAGGAGGCCCAGACATAGGCCTACATTCAATAATATAAGAGTAAAAATGTCCTCCTGCACAAGGGTCTGAGGTATCCACTTAGGGCCATCGGTGATCAAAGGATCCAAGGCAGTCTCAACATCGGGCTTGGCCTGTTAACCAGAACCAGGAACCATACGCATCTCTGGGCTGTCATCCACCTCAGGAGAGGTGTCCATGGTAAGAGCAGCAGAAGGTTCAGACCTCAGCTTTTTGGCCTTCCACTGTGTAACCTACCCAGCCTCAGGCCCAGAGGATCCCTCCATTGTGCTTTCAGCTAGCAACTTTAAGTGCCAATTTTCCAAGTAAATGGCTAAGGAGGAAAGTCTGCTACTTAGAACTTTGGGCACAAGGGCCTGACAAATGGGACAAGATCTGTGGTCATGGGCAGGCCCATGGCAGAATACTGGAGATGACCATCTTTGTGTGGAATTTGTCTTCCACACTAGCATTGGCCTTTTTTGGATAACGAACAGTAACAAAACAGTAGCAAAAGAAATTCTCCAACAGGGCACATAACTGAAAAAAATCGCTGCAACACAACTATAGACTTGGCGAGCAGATCAACGTTCAAAGGTGGCACTCGGACTGGAGGCATAGAAGTTCTGAGTTCAGTGTGTTTGTATGCCACTTTTATGGCCGATGTATGACAGCAGCCTACGTGTGACATATCACTCACTATACAATACTGAAAGACATTTGTATACTGACCGATGTCAGGTCACCTATGGCGGAGAACTTCCACATGTAAAGAATACTGCAACAGATGAATAGCAGGACATCTCATATTTACTTGAGCCCTTTTATGGGGAAACTAAGAAAAAAATTAATATTCAATTCAGGACTGAAGTTGAAAGACAGACTAAAAAAATTGTTTATTAAATGCATGCAATGATGTATTAAATTTATCAAAAGGATGTGATAATAGAGGTTTATGAATTGGGGCACTGGAGTGCAATGTAATGGTGAAACTTGAAAAATGACAGTATTGTGCATATTCCGAGTATCATTAATGTTCAAGGACACAAAGGTTTGGTTCTATACTGGGTGTAGATCAATGTGTGTGTATATACCTTTAAGAAGCTATCCAAAGGCTTGCACAAGTGTATAAATACTGAGCACGTGCAAGCTGGACTGGCATTTTGTAGTTAGCTACTGAGATGTAAGCATGTATGTAAGCTCTGTTTGTTAACTAGTTCATTCATATTTACAGATGCTGCTATCCATCTTGTGTTTGTACGCATTAAAGCATCTGAACAAAACCCCAAGCCTTCTTGTTTTATGTATGAGAGACAAACAAGCAACATGGTGTCAGAAGAGGCATGTCTAAAGGACATGGCATCAAAAGAGGCATGTCTAAAGGATTTGGTGTCAGAAGCTGCATATCTAAAAAGATTAGAAGCAGCATATCAAAGGGGTATGGAGTCAGAAACAGCTTGGCTAAAACGATTTAAAGCACTTGTTTAGATGCTGGTGTAACACAGATGAATGGATCATCCCAAAATGTGCATACTTCGCAAAACAGGTAAGAAACGAATTCCAGACATTAAAACTTGCTCAACACTATTTCTTTTCATATAATATGAAACGAGCCATACAGGGCATTCTAAATAATATTTGCATAAACCAATAAGTACGATATTGCTAAAAATATTCAAATTAGTAAGGAAAATCTTTGAAATAAAGTCCAAATTGCATAAAACAAATGAAATAAAGGGAAATGACTGCATTTTCGCAAAGCATATGTACTTCTGTATTACGCAGAGATATTTGAGTTATAAGAAGTGTATAAAGTGTTCGCATGTTTGTGCAGTGTTACAGTAAATTTATTTTACAAAAGTACAGCCACTACAAGGCATATTTCGAAAAGTACAGCCATTACAGGGCATATTTTGCAGAGTACAGTCATTACAGAGCACTTTTTGCAAAGTACAGTATTCTGAAGAGGTTATTGTGCACTTGAAAGTTATTACACGCTCAAAAAAAATGTTCGTTCATAATTATAAGGGCCATATTTTCAGTGTATTTGTTTATACTTTGTGAGCATGCAGACGGATTTCGAAAACCCAGTGCACTTGTGTTTGTTTGACAATAATACTACAGAGAACTGGAGTGTTTGGGCAAGAGTATGACACTTTCATGCAGGCTGCATTTTTTGATAAAGATGACTGCACAAAGGCATTTATTCTGCTTAATTTAGCAGGATCAGATGCCATAGAAAGGGAACGTTCATTTGTGTATACACCTGTCTTATACAGAAGAGGGGGAAAACTGTCATATTGTTGCACCAGCCAAGTCAAAGGAGGACACAGAGTGCTTAAAACGTAAATTTAGAGAAATGTGTAACCCCCCCCGACAAATGTTACAATGGAAATCACTTATTTTATACAAGGGATCAAAAGCCTGGTGAAGCTTTTGCAGGATATATAACTAACCTGAGAAACATACCTCTTAACTGTACATATTTTTGCAGAATGTCCAGATTTTTACCTCATATTTTGGTCCATTTTTCATAAAATTGTGTTTTTCTAGCAAACTAGTGGCAAATCATTAAACACTGAAGTTAGAAAATAATGAGACATTTCAGAATTCATACCCTTTAGAAATTTCATGCTAATGCAAAACCTGTTGTTCTATCAACTTTCTAAGTCTGTAAGAGCAGTACTTAAAAAATGTCCCCAGAGGTATGCTGAGAAATAAGACTAAAACATACAGATCTGGTGACTTAAGGGATGAGTTGATAAAGGACAGACTTGTGCGTGGTATTAAAGACGATGCTGTGAGAAAAATTTTGCTTTGTGACAATGACTTAACTTTAAATAAAGCCACTGACATTTGCCAGATACACAAGCTCAGAGAAAAGCACACAAGTATGCTTACAAATGAGAATAGCTCTAGAAGGCATAGAGTTAAAAGCTCATGTTGAGAGTATGCAGCACATTAGGAGAAACAGGCTCAAGCATGTTGCAGCAACTGTAACCCCTGCAGCACTCACTGGTAAAACCCAGAACTTTCTAGCAGATTCCACACTTCGCACAGTCTTAGTGAAGAATAAGGAGGGTAAGTCAGCAAATTTAAAGCATGTGCCCCAACCTACTTTCATCGGTAACTGTCATAATTGTGGAAGTCATGAATCTAAAAGGGAAAAGTGTTTAGCTTATGGTCAACAATGCCACAAATGCAATAAAAAGAATCATTTCAAAAGATTTTGTAAATCAAAAGGCACACATTCTTTCATTAAAAGGGAACATTTTAAGAAAGTAGTTTATCAGTTAGATTGTGGCAATTCTACTCTTTATGTTGATGGTGAGTCAGTGCTTCATGAAACAGTCAATACAGTAGAATTAAGGGCAAAAAATTAAGTATTTTGTACTGTTTGGATAAATGGCAAACCCATAGAGCTCAAAGTTGATATGGGTTCAAAGTGCAATGTTATGTCAGCAAAAACATTTGCTAGTGTGTGTAAAGGTGAAAGGCTTTATTTGGCAAGGTGTGCGAAGCTTGTTGCTTATGGAGGTGAAGAAATTCAAACCGAAGGTTCAGTGGCTCTTTCTTCTTACTCTCCCGGAAGAAGCTACAACTTATTTTGTGTGTTCAAAAGGCACATCCAGTCATTATTAGGGCTCAGAGACAGTTTGAAAATGGAACTGCTTTCACTTAATAAGGAAGTTCTCAAAGTTAGTTTTGAAAGACCACTATCCTAATTTTGCCTACCACATTTTTTTCAACCAATGCTGATCTTTTCCAAGACAAAACAGGCAAACTTCCAGTTATGTACTCCATGAAGTTAGACCCAGAGGTCAGTCCAGTTATCAGGCCAGCACGTAAAGTTCCAACATCCATGCAGGACAAAGCAGATTTAGATAAAATGGTGCAACAAGGTGCGATTGTCCAGCTGAAACTCAACTGAATGGGGATCTTCCATGGTGGTATGGTAGCTCATAAGAAAAGCTCAGATGACATCAGAATATGTACTGATCCACCAGATTTGAACAAAGCATTAAAAAGACCTAATCATCCAATGCTCACAGTTGAAGTCGCAGCCTTCATGACAAATGCCTTTTTTTTTTTTGTCTTCGATGAAGAGAGTTAATTTTGGCAAATTCAGCTTGACAAGAAATCACCATTGCTCACTATTTTTAGTACTCCATTTGGTAGGTACAGATTTTTGAGAATGCCATCTGGGATAAATTCTGCAAGTGAAGTCTGTCAGTGTGCCATGGAGCAAATTTTTTCTGGGTATACTTGTGCTATTATAGTAGGCATACTAGTCGGAGGTCATGATGAAGTAGAATATGATAGAAACCTCAGGCAAGTTCTAGAAAGGGCATATCAAGTGAATCTTCAGCTCAATCCACACAAATGCACGTTCAGGTTACAAGAAGTTACTTATGTTGGTCATTTATTTACAAGTACATGCTTATGACCAAACCCTTAAAAGCAAACAGCCATTCTCGAGATGTCAGCTCCAGACAATGTTCAAGCACTTGAATGTTTTCTTGGCATGGTCAACTACCTAGGCAAGCTCATTCCAGACTGGAGCCAACTATCAGCACCACTCAGAGAGCTGACATGTAAAGACGTATCCTGGTTTGGTTAGAGTAACACCAAATAGCATTTGAAGTCCTGAAACAGAGAATTGTTAGTGCACTATCACTCAGATACTATGAGCAGTTGCACTTTACTCTGATGCTTCGAAATTTGGTCTTGGAGTCATTCTACAAGAGATCAACCTGTTGCCTATGCACTGACAGCTCTTAAGCAAACTGAGATGCAGTATGCCCAAATCGAGAAAGAGCTTTTGGCAACTGCATCTGCATGTTCATAGTTCCATGATTATGTTTATGGTAGACTTATCCAGTTCAAAACAGACAACCAACCATTAGTCACACTCTTGAGAAAGCCAATGCATTCAGCTCCAGCTTCACTGCAACATATGATACTGAGATTGCAACATGACAACTTCAATCTTGTATACAAGAAAGGCAAACTTTATCATGCTGATACCTTATCTAGATCGCCCCAAAACACCACAGAACAGCAACAGAATGAGAACCTCAATTTTGAAGTCATAGAAGTGATACATTTTTAAACACGTCTTGATGAGCCGAGTCATCACACAGACTCAGATCCAGTTTTACAAAGGCTCAACCACTTTATCAATCAAGGATGGCAGTCAAAGCAATCTAGTTTACCTCAAGAAGTACATTATTTTTCCATACACAGATGAGATTTAGTCTGATAAAGGTATCATTATGAAAGGTCCAAAAGTAATTGTTCCAAAGTCCTTCCAACCAGAGTACATTTCTATCTTGCATCGTGGTCACCCAGGAACCGAATCTACCAAAAGAAGGGCAAGAGGACTAGTATTATGGCCTCCTATGTCACTAGGCATCGAGAGAGCACTTTTACCTTGTTCAGTGTGTAACAGTACAAAGCTACATCAACAGAAGGAACCACTTCAGCTTAACCAGGTTCTGGAACTACCTTGGTTGACAGTAGCCACGGACATCTTCAAGTGGAATGGTCAACATTATTTTGTGTTAGTAGACTCTTACTCCAGTTAGTTCGAGATTGACAGACTTCCTAACCTAGCATCCAGTACTGTCATTACTAGGACGAAACGTAATTTTGCAGTCCATGGTAGTCTGCACAGTTATTTCCAACAATGGTATGCAGTTTACAATCCAACATTTCAAAAGATTTGCTGAGGAAAGGGACTTTACTCATGTCACAAGTAGCCCTGAGTACCCGCAAATGGTTTGCCAGAACGTGCAGTTCAAAGTGCAAAATAATTACTCGAGAATTCAAAACAAGGTTTTCCTGAATCTCAGAAATGGTCCTCGTTTCAAACATCTTGGTTCACCTGCTCAGAGACTTCTGTCGAGACAAACCAGAATCACATTACCAATCAGTAGTCAATTGTTGGTGCCATGGGTCAAGAACAGGTTAGTGAAAACCAATCTGTTGACGAAGTACTTAACCCAGAAGTCCTACTACAATAAGAGCAGAAAACCGCTTAATCCATTACGAGGAATGGTAAGGTTGCAGATGTCCATAGGTTAAGATTGGATTAGTGTTGTGAAGAAGATTAGTCCACAACCGAGATCATACATTATGGAATCAGAAGAAGCAACTGTTAGGTGGAATTGGAAACATTTGAGAAAGGTGTCTGAGCCTATACAACAGCACACAGCCTGTGAGAGAGTATCTCAGAGTGAGTTGTCTGGTGTTCGAATTCCAGAGGAAGTTCCAGACGACATTCCCGTTCCTTGATAAATCCAGAAGTTCCTGATACGAGTTGTGCACCACAGACTGTCCATGTTGCCAAGTTTGGTCCAGACTATTATTTGTCATGCGACAGTATAGTTGTGTACACTTATCATAAATGTAGATGTTCGACTGTATTCACTGTTGCAGTAGCCCTCAGTCGGCCAGATTATCAAAGTCTTGGGTCCTGCGTCAGTTGCCGTCTCATCTTCCGTGATGTCAGGTAGTCAGGGGTATAAAGCATGCAGCCGATGCCATTAAGTTTTTCTTGCCATAGATGTCAGGTGCCCCCTTAATGGGAAGCAATAATATATATATATATATATATATATATATATATATATATATATATATATATATATATATATATACACACACACACACACAACACACACACAAGGTTATACCGCCAACAAAAAAGCAAATACACCAAAACACTTTTAAGTATAGTAAGGGAGAATAGACGTATAGCCAAAGGAAGTCAGGGGGCTGGAGGGAGGGTAACCAGGACCGCAACAGTGAATACACTGGAACATCTACATTAATGTAAGCGTACACAACTGTACTATGCTCTTCGTGTTTCACTGCTGCAGTCATCACATTGGGGAGATTCCTAAAGCTAAGGATGGGAGGAGGAATTTAGATAGCATTAGGATCAGCTATAAGGCCCTGCAAGACTGCAGTGGCAAAGCCAGCTCTGGATTTAGAGAAAATTGGCAAATAGTAATGCTTAGTGAAAGTTTGTACAGAACTCCAGGTAGCAGCTTCTAGGATGTCTCTGATAGGGACACCTCTGAGAAAGGCTGTAGAGTTAGATGCAATCCTGGCTGAATGGGGTCTAATCCCTTGTGGGATAGGGTTTTTGTTTAAAAAAATATATAATAGTAATATGCATGCTTAGTGCATTTGAGGTTTAAAAGGGTTAATACATTTATTCTGTTTACACTGCATGAATTTGCACAGCTATTAGAAACTTAACAAGAGACATTTCATTTTTGCTAATGTTATGAAACAGAGATATTTTATTTTTGCTTACACCATGAGAAAATATGCAGCTGCTAGAGGCTTTGATAAAGAAAACAATAAATGCTTGAAAGTATAAACCATAGTCAGCATTACTTGTACTAAAGCTAAAAATGTACCTTGAATCTAGACAAAATGTAACGCATGTATTAGAACTGTACAATTAAAGAATTAAAAAGTAAAAAAAAAATAAGCCCAAGGCCAGACTGTTTTTCTCAAAACGTTTTTGCAATACAGCAAATATTCCAACCATGTCAGCAATAAGTCTGGTAATTTCTGTAAAACATACAGAAAGCTGTGTCCAACTACGTCAGCAATAGAATAGTAACATTTTCTGTGTGACATAAAAAGAACTGTATAAGAATAACATACCAATCATCGAAGAGCCAAACAAATCCTGTACTATATGCTTTGTCTCCTTGCTGCAAGTAATAAAGGGTGCCTTGCTTAAACCTAACGTGCATTGGTCTTTAAAGTTTTTTCCTTTTACAGATTGGTCCTTCGGACCAGAACCCTCTCTTCACCTCGAATCAGACGGCCAAGTGGTTGAAACCATACGGGAAAGAAACCAAATCGGTTCTTCTTATATGGAAAGTCCTCCGACTGAATTGTCGTTCAAAAGAGGCCAGCCACTTTCTGATCTGTGACTGAAGGACATGTCTCTGCGAATCAGTGATCAATCACGTAAGTCTCAGGTAAGGTAAATCTACTTTTTTCTGTTTTAGATCAGGGACTAAATGTGTATTGTTTTTGTCAAATTGTATTTTTGCAAGTCAAGGACAAAAAAAATTACTGTCTTGTCATAGATCAGGAAAAACAGAATAAGTAGGCAGTCATTCTGAAGAGACTAACAAAATCTGTGGTACCACGTTAAAAATTAAGAAAAGTTACGCAACGATCAAAGGGTAAAACAAAATGGGTAATAACTGCACAAAAAAAACCCAAAACCCGCCGTTAACGGAAGACGCAAAATATATGCAGTCGCAGCGCGCCAACAATATTAGATATTATTCAAAATGGGTTAACAAATACGAATTCGACAAAAAACTTAAAAATCCTCGCTTATCAAACAGCTCAAAAACGATTCAAAGGGTCAGGTAAAAAAGCAACGTCAATTAGGAATTCCTCAGGCACACAGGAGGCTGGAAAAAGTAAACCGTAGGAAACAAAAAAAAAATTTCAAAAGCAATGTTTTTAAATAGGGAGGATAATAATTTAGTAATAGCATCAGCACCTCCGCCTCCCTTACCAAAATAAAAAGTAAGTAAACAAATTAGTCCACCCCCACTATATCCTGCGGTCAATGAAGCTAGAGATATTATAAAATTAAAACTGACTAAAATTAGAAATCCCATCGGGACCAAGTCCTGAACAAGGGCAGGTAATTCAAAAAAAGGTACTGAATTATGGCAAATAGTTAAAAATTCACAATCTATAGGTAAAGAAAAAGAAATATGCCCGCTTATAAAGTACCCAATCCTCAGGCAGGTCAAGACAATCAGGACCCAACTATCCTAGTGTATAGACCTTAGACTCCGGAAAATATCCGGAAAGCCACTGAGGAAATTCCCCATCCAAAGGTTAATTTCAAAAAATTCTCAAAATTTTTTCAAGGAATGAGGTTAAGTTATAACCTAAATGGAAAAAAAATAAAAAAAGTAGTTAGACAAATTGTAGGGCCAAATTGGTACATAATTAGTGGGAACTGGAATCCCGTGACGCTGCACAAAGACCCCTCCCACATAGGGCAGACTGGACTTGCATTAATTAATGCATCCAACAAAAAGGTGAAACAATTAATCGGTATTATGCCAGACTGCTAAAATGTTTTAATAACCACTGTGGAATGCAGGTTCCTAAAAATCAAACAAGATTCCCCATATAAACAGCAGTTAAAGGATACATTTTTAAAAGGCAGTAGCACGCCTATAAGCAGTTTTATTACAAAACACATGGTAGACCATCGTACAAGCATGTTACAATCATTACTTGAATATGCTAGGCATGCCAAAAGGCATTTTAATAGCCAAAAAAAAAAAAAAAAGCTCAAGTATTTTCTGTAGAAGATGGAACAACAGTTTATGTAGTACAGTCTGGAAAAAAGGGAAAAAAAAACGCGCAGGAAAACAATCTGATCAGCGATCAGAAAACTTTAAAGGGCGGGAAAAAAGGGGAGAATGTTTTAAATGCGGTAAAAAGGGACATTTGGCAAGGAATTGCAAAAAAAACCAAGAAGGCAACAACGGAAGACAAGGAGGGTAAGGACCGACTATATGGTAGTCAAGAATCACTAGAAGGGGCTAGCAAAAAAAGGACAAATAATGTGATAGAGGGAGTAAAGAAAATGCAAAAAGTCAGTAACAATAAAAAAAATAAAATATTAAACCTAGCTTTATTGAGCTTGAAGTTCTATTTAGCAGACACAAAACCAAAAGTTACACTCTTGGTAAAAGAAAAAAAAAGTCAAATTTTTGTGCAACTCAGGGGCATCACGAACCCTAATACACCCCTCCAAACTGCCAGAAAACAGAGTCTCAACTAATTACATACTGGTCAAAGCAGCTAATGGACAGCTGTATCAAAAGCCTCTCTCCCATAACATTACAATAACTAATCCAGTTTCAAAATTGTAGTTTCTGCAAAATGCCCAGTAAACCTCTTGGGCAAAGACCTCATGCAGCTATTTGGTATAGCAGTAGTCCCAACCACGGAAGGTATGAAAGCACAGCGACAAATTAACACCTTTGTAGTGCAATCAAAAGGTGAAATGTTTTATTGGTACAGCCAGAACTTGGTTACGACTGGTCCAGGGACTGTGACCAAAGAGTTAATGAACCTAGCCATCAGCAAATTCCCCTCCCTTGACATTAATAAGCAACACCTGTTGCACTGTACCCTATATTATTGCAACATACCAGGACCTAATAAAAAATATAAGCAAAAGTTATTTAAAAATCATGCAAACAGACTGATATTGCGTAACCTGTACTGGGACACAAAAGGGAATGATGTAGCCAGCTGTTCATTGCCACAAAAGTTCTTTGCACTTTATAAATCTAAACAATTACCACATGTTATCTTAACCAAAAACAGAAATATAAAATGGGCAGACCCAAGGAAAAAAGTCACAAAATAAAAAAAAAAACAGACAGAACTAGAACTGTCAAAACAAGAAATGCAAGTACAAAAGTTGAATTGGATAATTCAGACCAACCCAGCTGTGCACTTGCAGTCTAGCAAAAACAGCTAATTAACACTCCTATTAAAGGAAAAAAAAATGCCTTACGAAACATACCAGAGACTCTCTGGTCAACAAAAAAATCAAATGTAGGACTCATTCGTACAGCGGGACCAGTTACTATCATGCCAAAGTCAGCATTCAGACCACAAAAAAAACAGTATCCCTTAAAAAAAAAAAATGCAGAGGCAGGGATAAAGCCTATTATAGCAGCCTTACTTAAAGGAGTGATACTAGTAGAATCTCCCGATTCACCATGTAACACACCCTTATTTCCAGTTAAAAAGGCCAATAAAAAATGGCGTATGGTCCAGAATTTACAAGCCGTAAATAATGCAGTAATACCAAGGGTACCCACGGTGCCAGACCCACACACCCTGTTAAATAATTTAAAACCTCAACAAAAATATTTTTCTGTGGTAGACATCAGCAATGCGTTCTTTTCAATACCAATACACCCTAATAGCCAGTATTGGTTTGCATTTACATTTCAGGGGAAAAAGTATACATATACACGACTACCACAGGGATATTGTAAAAGTCCAACAATATTCTCACAAGAAATGGCAAGCAACTTGGCGGGATTCACCCCACCAAAAGGCAGTCAAATTTTACTTTATGTTAATAACATCTTGCTGGCGGCCCCCACCCAGACAAAATTGTAAAAAAAAATACCATAGCACTTTCACGATTTTTAGCCGCCGAGGGACATAAGGTAAATAAAAATAAACTACAGCTTTGGAAAAAACAGGTCAAATACATAGGTTATGTAATATCCAAGAAAGGTAAAACGTTAAATAAGGACAAAAAAATAGCAATTTTACAAGCACCAAAACCCACTACCAAGAAAAAAATAATGTCCTTCCTGGGTACAACTAATTTTTGCCAAAGCTAAATTCCAAACTATGCCTTGAAGTCTGCACCTCTGACTGACCTTATATATAAAAAGCCTATGACAGCGCAAAATTTGTAACAATGGACACCAGAGGCAAAATCTGCCTTCTGTAAACTAAAGCAGTTAATAGTGTCCTCATTAGTTCTGGGATTGCTAAACTACCATAACTGTTTTTTCCAAACTGTAAATTGCAAGCAAAGTTACATGACATCAGTATTAACACAACAGCATGGAAATAAGTAACGCCCCATTGCTTACTACTCATCACAACTAGACCCAGTGGCACGGTCCTTACCCCACTGTGTACAAGCAGTAGTTGCAACTGCAATGGCAGTACAGGCTTCAGCCTCAGTAGTCTTGTTCCACCCTCTCACTTTGAGAGTACCTCATGCAGTCGCAATTATTTTACTACAAGAAAAGGTGGCATATCTTTCCCCTGCTAGGCATCTTTCCTGTATGACTATATTATTAAGCCAAACTCATATGACGATTGAACAATGCACAACTTTAAATCCTTCTACTCTGCTCCCGACCCCTGCAGACGGCACACCGCACTGCTGCCTGCAAGTAATTAAGCAAAAGACACTACCTAGAAAATATCTCACAAATGCCCCCTTGAATAATGTCGAAGTGACATACTACGTAGATGACTCGTGCAAAAGGGGTCCTGCAAAACAGAACCTAGTAAAATATGCAGTAGTCTCTAATACTGGGATTATAAAAGCAAAACCTTTACCACACAATTTATCTGCACAGGCAGCAAAATTAATTGCCCTGACACGGGCATGCACCTTAGCAAAGGGTAAATGTGTAAACATTTTTACTGATAGCCAGTACGCTTTTTCTACTGTACATGTATCTGCGCAACAGTGAAAAAAACGGAAAATAATAACATCTACTGGCAAACCTATAAATCATGCGCAGTTTATTTTAGTTCTTTTAAAATCTATTCAGTTACCTCAAAAAGTAGCTATTTGAAAATGCACAGCTCACACCAAGCAACAAGATAAAATTTTAAAAGTAATGCAAAAGCTAATACAGCTGCAAAACAAGCAGCCACAAAAGTATTTCCTTTAAATGAAAAATTACAACCCTCTGAAACTTTAAATCTAAATATGTTAAAAACAATGCAGACACTCACTACGCAAGCTGAAAAACAGCGATGAATAAAACGAAAAGCAATCCTCGAAAAGGGGCTGTACATCTCTAGAGAGGGAAAACCAATACTACCCTCTAATTTGTTTCGCTATGCAGCATTGTTGAGCCATGGGCAGTGCCATGTCTCAACAGGGGGGATGGTACAGCTGGTGAACCACAACGTACGGATTTACAAACTACTCTAAAAAATGTTGTTTAATGTGTCAAATTGGAACAAACATCATGCACAGGGGGGCAATAAAGCCCAAACAAGGGAGTTTCCCCACACCACCATATCCATTTCACACTATTTGTATGGATTTCATAAAATTAAACAAATGTAAAAATAAGAAGTATTGTCTTGTCATTGTAGATATGTTTTCCAGATGGGTGAAAGTCTTTCCAACCAAAAATCCAGATGCAGCTATGGTAGCAAAAGTACTTGTGTCAAGGAAATCATTCCTAGGTTTGGTATTCCGAAAAAAATCTAGTGACAATGGTACACACTTTGTAAATCAAACCATACAGCAGTTGAGTAAGCATTTTGGTATTTCTTTAAAAAATCATTGTGCATACCATCCGCAATCTGCAGGGCTAGTTGAAAGGCATAATGGTATACTAAAAAACAAATTGAGAAAATTAATAGCTGAGACAGGGAGAACTTGGTTGTACTGTTTACCCCTTGCACTGTTAAGCAAGAGAAATGTCCCTACAGCAAAAGGATTGACTCCTTTTGAAAAACTATTTGGAAGGGCTTATTATACACCCCAGTGGAAACTTCTCATGTCATCAGACCAGGAAGCTAATTTTACACTAGCTGAATATATGAAAAAGTTGTTGAGTTCTAAACATCTGTTGCAGTCAAATTCTGTTTCAGATAGAAAACAAACCGAAACATCAGAAGTGGCAGTGACGCCAGGAGACTGGGTGTGAATCAAAATTATCAAGCGAAAAAATTGGGCTTTGCCAAGGTGGGAAGGTCCCTACCAGGTGCTTCTTTCGACACCCACTGCAGTAAAGATAGCAGAACGAGCTTCGTGAATACACCTGACGCACTGCAAGCTGGTTAAAAACTTTGAGTTAGACAAAAATCTTACCTCTCCATCGGGGCCCTCAGCACAAAGTCTGGCTATAAAGGGGGGTCAGATCAATAGGACTGATCCGTCTCAACCCCAGTAAAAAAAACATCGGTGCTGAAGGTCCTATTAGGGCAGAGAGAAAGAGCACGTGTCCAAAGTAAAAATGACAGAATCCAGTAAAATCCAAATACACCTATTTGGAAGAGCCGGAGAAAACAGAAATGCAGAACAACCATTTCCACAAAAGTATTGCATAACCATCCTGTTGACTGTACTAGTGACAATAATCTTTTTGTTGTGGCCATTCCTTTTCTCAACCACACAAATTAAACTGAACAAGCGTGCAGAGTGGCACCCTGTCAAAGGAAAAATAAACTTCAAAAAGATCAATACACGGCAGGTTCAGGTTAAGGCACTTTAATCTTGCAGCAAGGAGACAAAAACATGCTAATACAGAGTTTGTCTAACTAAAATCAGGAAGTAAGATCATCTTTATACATTTTCTAACAAGACATTGCCTACCAAGCTGACGTAACAGATCACAAGTTCTAACATCATTACTTCATAGCAGCTGTTTGTCCATGATTTTCTGCTTGCACTATCAATTTTATGAAAAACTTCCTAATTAAAACAACGTGGCCTTGATGACCACCAGTTAGATACAACTTCCCACTATGTTATGTTACCATTCAAGGTACTACAGCTAATTCGAGCACAAAGCAAGTACAGATTCTTCAAGCAGTCTTTTGTCTGATGCATCTCTTCTTTTCCGCAGTTGTGCATGTTCTCATAACACGAACAGAGCTGATTGTTCATATTCAATCACATTATAGAAAACAGTATTGTTCTATTCATTCACTATTCATTCATTTTCCCGACCTAGCAGATAATCACCTGCTTCACAGTGCATTTCCAAAAGGCATTACATGAATTTTGCTGTGCTAGCAAATACTAGGTCAGGGAGCGTCTTGCAATTTCAGAAAGCATACTGCAGTTTGAAAAAGCATCTTATAATTTCATACAGAATTAAGCTGTACATAAAATAGAATGAAATGTGTTAACTCTTTTAGCTTCTAATAAGCACTAAACATATATATTAATACATATTTTTCTGACACACCCAAACTTTAACACTTACCAGGCAATCAAATATGTGTATGCTAAAACCTTCAATGTTTCGAATTGCTGAATTTGCACAGCTTTACCAACAGCATATGGGGGGTTACTGTTAACTTCAGTTCCCCTAGGAGCCAACAAGACCTGGGAAAACTTAATTCATGATACATCAGATGTCACATCACAAAATAAAGTAGCATTGCACTTGTCTGTTCGACAGAAGGGAACTGTGTGTTTTTATAAAAATGATACAGTCAAGGTGGGTTGAAGCAATTGCAATGTGACTGTTCCCTATAAATGCTACACTAAATCTAATAACATTGAATCCTATTGCAACACTACCTATGATTCATTTGTTGAACTGATGCACAGGACAATTGGTGAAGTAAAACATAATGCTGACCTCTATAAGCAACTGCCCATAATTAACAAAAAAATGTTTAATGCAGAGTCAGGGTATAGTAAAGTTACTACTAAAGTAGAAGATTGTTACTTTATATGCGGTAAAAAAGCATATAAATGGCTACCTGAGAATTGGTCCGGCAGTTGTTTTTTGGGGTACCTGGTTCCGGCCATACGACACACAGTAGTTTTACCTCAAGGAAAAATGTGGAATGTTCAAGAAATCAAAAAGCCTGTCAATACAGTGGGGCAAATCAATGTGCGCTGGAAAAAACATCATGCTGTGGGAAATGGACTGTCACGCATGGACTTGAGTGATACTGTTATATCGTGGGCAGGTGTACTGCCAGCATATGGAGCAACAAAATCAATCGGGAAACTTAGAAAATTGTCTAAGCTTCTCAAAATAATGAGCAATGCAACCTTTTCTGCCCTGGAATTGACTAATAAAATGACTGCCATGAGAACAGTGGTGCTTCAAAATCGCATGACTCTTTACTTCACCCCCCCCCCCCGTTCTTGGTTGTAGTTTAAATTTGGTGGCTTTTGCAGTGCCCGCCCCACTGTAGATTTGATCAAGGACACTCCCCCAGTCCCATCTCTTAACCGCATTCTACCTAATAAAACCTTTCTGCACTTGCTTTTAGTCCTTTTTAATTTAATTACAGTTTTTCAAACTGTGTGTGGACTAATATTGCTACATACTCAAGTGTGCCAGCTTACACTGCATGTGAATTGTTTTTACTACTGTTTTTGCTACTTTTCTGAAAAAAAAAAATTTATCTGCTTTTACTGTATTTGTGTTTCTTCCTACTTTATTTTGCTTTTGCGTCATCTTAAAAGTACTCAATTGTATTTATTACTGCTTGGTGTGTATCTCATTCTAAGCCTTTTAGTTTAAGCACTTGGGCTTCAGACCAGTTGTTTTACATTAAGAAGGTTTGTGGTCTGCACTGTGGTGGCAGAACAGGTAACTTACATCCTTCTAAGTTGGGAACTGCTGATTGAGGGCTCAGTGTCTGTTATTCTAAAAGTGTATTAATTCTAGTTTAAGCACTTGGGCTTCAGGCCAGTTATTTTACATTAGAAGGGTTCGTGGTCTGCACTCTTGTGGGAGGAGAAGCTGGACTCTGCCCTTCTGAGCTGGGAATTTCTGGTTAAAGGCTTATAGTGCCTGCATATCTGAACTACTTCTTACTGAAATTGGTACACCTTTTTGCTGTAGCATAGACTAGATCCAGGCCTGCTGAATCTAGCTTTGTTTGTATGCTTGTTTGTTTGCTTGTTATTTCCCTGAAACGCTAATTCCACCTAAAACGCGGCTTTTCACCGCTTCTGCGCATCCCTAGTGATATCTGAATTGCTTACTGTACTTATTTCCTTGTTTCACTTGAAAGAAAGTTACTGTTTGTCGTTTTTGCATTTAAGTTACCTGTAACACATTGCATTTAAGTTATCTGGCACTTGCCCAGTAAAGCAATTATATAAGTCAGCACTAAAAAATTAAAAGCACTACACCCTTACAAACTCCCCTTGAGTACCTTGTTCCCCATTAGCCCTTTTTTTTTTCAATTATAAAGGAATTCCCAATACTATTCTAGCACGTCCAAAGGTCAGTTGTCAATCTCCTCTCCGGTCCAACTGGTGAATCTGGGAATCTTGAGGCAATGTTACAACTGCCTCATGTACACAGACAACCCTCTCCTCCTCCCAACAAATTCCAACACATGTGAGAGATGCAACCATATAGCCATACTGGAGGCTAAGCTCTCTCAACTCAGTACTGGCGTAACCAGTCAGGAGGAGAAGGAAACCACACTCACTACAATTCCAGTCTCACATAGACCTACCATGACAGCAAACCAAACACAAACACATAAAAACATACTCGGAGGCTCTAAATAAAAATCTGCCTAAGCAGCAGAGACCTCCAAAGCAGACACCCAAGCAACCGCTACCCCAAAACAAAACACATACAACACATAGCTCACAAAGCCAGTGTGCCGAACAGTCACAGCCCTTAAGGCTAAACAACACACCTGATACACTTGTAATAGGTGACTATCGTCAGGCACACTGACGTCCCGCTCACCAGGCTGAACAAGGAGAAGGTCAAGGTGAGCTGCCTGTCGGGCGCTAGGATCCGCCACATAACACAAGCACTCGGGTCACTCCAAGGCAAGTACAAATATGACTCAGTCATTGTCCATGCTGGTGTGAATGACCTGAGACGTACCTCCCTGGACTACATGAAAAGAGACATAGAGGAGCTCTCTGAGCATGTAGCCCAGGCCGGTATGACCCTGACCTTCAGTAGTATCTTACCCTCACCAAGAATTATGCCAGAATATGAAGACAAGATGATCAATTTCAACAATTGGCTTAAGTATTGGTGTCATTCAAAGGGGATCCAATGCCTGTCAGCCTGGGATGACATGCTCGACAAGCCACGATGCTTCGCTAGGGACGGCTCGCACCTGTCACCCCTGGGCTTTCGGATATTGGCAAAGGCTCTTGCTACCCCCATAGTGCCTTTTTTAGGCAAGGCTCAAAAGACAAATCCACCTCCATAGGTATCACAAGGTATAAGAAACTAAGAGTAATGCTACTCAGCGCCAGAAGTCTAAACCTCAAGATGCACGCACTCGAAACTCTCCTTAGCATGGAGAACATCAATATCTGTGCAGTAACAGAAACCTGGTTCAAGGCTCCCGAGAGCACCCCAGCACTACCAGGTTATACCTTGAACCACAAAAGGAGGGGGAGTATCAATATTCGTCAAAGATACCCACACCTCCAAGTTGGTGGCACAGCACGAAGTATCAGAGACTATCCATGTGCAACTAACAGTGGGTAAAACTGCCTTCCAGTTTATAGCCTGCTACAGACCACCCTCCCAAACCCAGGAACCCCACTCGGCCTTCCTGAGAACACTGGAAAATATGAAGGTCTCTCCAAACACTGCTATATTGGGCGACTTCAACTACCCAAACACAGACTGGGAGCATTACTCTAGCTCCAACACCCTAGCCCAAAGGTTCCTAGAATTTATAAACTCAAATGCTATGGAACAACTTGTTACCACTCCCACAAGAGGGGAAAACATACTGGACCTGATCATCACCAACATGGAGACTTCATGCTCCAGACCAGAAGTGTATCCCTCATTGGTAAGATCAGACCATAAACTAATCTCACTGGATATTCACATCCCGACTCCACCCCCTGCCCTGAAAACCACAGTGAAAAACTTCTCTAATGCAAATTTCACACTCCTCAAAACCGAGGTGGAATCCTTCAAAGCCCCCGGGCCTGTGGAAAATACGGCCCAGACCACAGAATCCTTTATAAACGCATTCTATGAACACCTTCAGGAATGCATGGATCATGCAATCCCAAATAAAACCAAGTCCCAATCCTCCAAAGGCAGACGTCCTGTCTGGTGGACCCCAGCCATAAACAAACTATACAATAGGAGGAGGAAGCTACTACATGATAGAGCAAAATCCCAAAAAGGGAAGGCATCTCTGATCAGTATTAGCAAAAAACTATGGGCATTCATAAAATCGTCTAAGGCCAGCTTTGAGAGAAAAATTGCACAGGACACTAAGGATAATCACAAGGCTTTCTTTAGTTATGTTAGGAACCTGGGTGGGAATTCCCAGATATGCTCAGAATTAGTCCAAAATGACAAAAAATACATCGAACCCACAGACATTGCCAACATCCTAGCTGACAGGTTCAGTATAAACTTCTCCCCCACCTCCTCACCAAAAGGGCAAATATCTATCCCAGCAGAGTGCTGCCCCCCTGACATCTCAGATGCTCAGGTAAGAGCTGCCCTCTCCAAAGCAAAGAACACAGCATCAATGGGACCAGATGGTGTCCCGGGCTGCGTCCTACATGAACTCCAAGAAGAGCTAAACCCAAACATAAAACTACTGTTCAATCACAGTCTTACTACAGGATATGTACCCAAAGAGTGGCGTACAGCAACAGTGATCCCTCTCCACAAAGGTGGTGACTCAACGGATCCTGGAAACTATCGCCCCATAAGCCTGACTAGCTTGGTCTGCAAAGCTATGGAAAGGATCATCATGGACCTCATAAATAAAGATATTGGGGACCTACAGACACTGGATCCTACCCAGTTTTGGCTTTAAGGGCAGATCCTGCCTCTTAAACCTGGTTGATTTCTTTGAAACAGTCACCAAGGCCATTGATGAGGGGAAGGTGGTCCACACAGCCTACCTGGACCTCACAAAAGCCTTCGATACAATACCCCACTCGGGCATTATAGATAAGCTCACCAGCTTAAATATAAACCCCTATGTCACTAGATGGGTTGCAAACTGGCTCAAGGACAGAACCCACATGGTTAGAATTGCTGGAGCCATGTCAGACTCCAAACCAGTTACAAGTGGCGTCCCACAAGGCTCAGTCCTGGAATCTCTCTTGTTCGGTATATATTTCTCGGAGGTACAGGCCAACACAGAAGGACTGCGGCTGACCAAGTTTGCAGATGACTACAAACTGGGTGCCATAATCGACACTCCAGCCGACAAGCATCCTCCAAAAGGGCCTCATAGAAACAGACAACTGGTGCCAGTGCCATGGCCTCAAGCTAAACGCCAAAAGGTGTAGAGTCATCCCCTTTGGTAAAAACAAAGTGCCCACAAATTACCACATAGGTGGTAATCCATTAAGTACAGAAGAAGTAATTAGGGACCTGGGGACCCAATTTGATAGCAATCTCTCATTTGACAACCACGTGGCCAAAGTGGTTAGAAAAACATTTTATATAGCCCACCTAATCATGAAATGATTCGCATCTAGATCAGGGGAGGTCATCGTGCCTCTTTACTCATCCCTCATCAGGCCCATAATTGAGTACAATGCCCCTTTTGGGATGTACCTTACCAGACACCTGCAGCAACTGGAAAGACCCCAAAAGTACCTCACCAAGAGGATCAAAGGGCTCAAACAGATGCCATATGCTGCCCGGTTAAAGAAACTCCAGCTCTACTCAGTGGCATACCGCCTGCTCAGAGGCGATCTGTGCCTGACGTATAAAGCCATGTCCAACCCGGAATTAATGGACATGCTGCACCTCATAAAATCCAAATCCCATCGAGCTACGCGCTCGAGACTTGAACCTCAGCACTGAAATAAATAGGACATGCTGGAGGGACAGATTCATAACCCAGAGGCTCCCTTCACTCTGGAATAAAATCCCAGTCCAGGTTAGGCAGAGTCCCTCTGACTCTCTTCAAGAGGAATCTTGATGAGTGGATGGGAGATCGTAGGTTTACCCCGGGTATCACTTCTGTGTCACTGTTAGACAGAGGCACAGTATACTAACCTCGAAAAAGGGCATAGCAAAATTATTTTAAAATGGGTGGCGAAAGCCAAACACACTCTGGCTAGGCTTATAAATGTCCTAGGGCAGATAGCCTAGTATGAACCTATGAACCCTAGTGGCAAAAGGAGGTACGTGCACTTTAATCCAGGAAAAGTGCTGTTCATATATTCCTGACCACAAACACAAAATAGACAACCATCTTGAGGCGATTCAGCAGGTGTCAACCACGGCCAAACCAGGATCAAATCCATTGACGGACTTTTTCCAGAAATTGTTTGGGGATTGGGGCAGCATCCTAATGAACATTCTGACTGCCATCTGTGTAGGAAGAATCCTACTGGTGGTATGTGTGTGCTGCTGCATCCCCTGCATAAAAAGACCAATTAAAAATTTTATAGACATTTCAGTTTCAAAAACCTTATACCAAAATGCTGAACTTGAAGAATTGCTAAACTGAAAATGCTTTCATAAGCTTAGACTAAATGACTCTCTTAACTGCAAATCCTAAGCAAAAAAAGGTTAGGGAAAAAAAACTGTTTATGCTTATCTTAAAAGTAAAATAAAAGTATTAAAATAGGGGAAATGTTAAAAAAATATATAATAGTAATATGCATGCTTAGTGCATTTGAAGTTTAAAAGGGTTAATACATTTATTCTGTTCACACTGCATGAATCTGCACAGCTATTAGAAATTTAAGAGACATTTCATTTCTGGTAAGTCATGAAACTTTAGGGATATTTAATTTCTGCTTATACCATGAGAAATATGCAGCTGCTAGAGGCTTTGATAAAGAAAACAAATGCTTGAAAGTATAAACCATAGTCAGCATTACTTGTACTAAAGCTAAAAATGTACCTTGAATCTAGACAAAATGTAACACATGTATTAGAACTGTACAATAAAAAAATTAAAAAGTTAAGGTGGGCTAAAATAAGCCCAAGACCAGGTTGTTTTTCTCAAAATCTTTTTGAAGACAGCAAATAATCCAACCATGTCAGCAATAAGTCTGGTAACAATTTCTGGAAAACATACAGAAAGCTGTGTCCAATTACGTCAGCAATAAAATAGTAACGTTTTCTGTGTAACATAAAAAAACTGTATAAAAATAACATACTAATCAAAGAGCCAGGCAAATCCTGTACCTACATGCTTTGTCTACTTGCTGCACGTAATAAAGGGTGCCTTGCTTAAATCTAACATGCATTGATCTTTAAAGTTTTTTCCTTTTACAGTTTTCCATGGTGCTTATAGCAGAAATGAATGCAATGGCCTATCCATTTAGAAATGGTTTGCTTTGAAATAGCATTCCCCTCTGCAGCAAATGCCACCAGCAGTTGTTCAGATTTCCTTTGAGGTTCAGTCCTGTCCAAGTACAATCTAAGTTGTCTGTGCACATCTAAGGAGTGCAGTATCCGTTCCCCTTTGTTCTGTGGATTAGAAAAGAAGGTTGGCAAATGAATGGACTGATTAAGAGCCACACTGGATACCACCTTGGGTATGAAAGAGGTATTGGTCCTGAGGGACACCTTGTCTGCATGAAAGATGATGAAAGGCTCCACTGCCATAAGGGCCTGTAATTCAGATACCCTTCTTGCTGAAGTGATTGCTAAAAGGAAAGCTGTTTTCCAAGAAAGGAATTTTTAATTCTGCAGTTGCAGCTGGCTCAAAAGGGGGTAGAGTGAGTTTTTCCAATACAAAATTAAGGTCCCAGGCTGGAGTTGGAGAACTCCTGGGTGGTCTTAAGTTTTTGGCCCGTTTGAGTAACTGCTTGAGCAGTGGGTGAGAAAAGAGGGGTGGTTCTGTGTTATAATGAGCTGAAATGGCTGAGGCGTGAATTTTGATGGAGGAAAAGGAAAGGCCCTTGAGAAGAATCTCAGTTAAGTATTGAAGAATATGAGGTAAATTGGGCGCTGTTGTGGCCATCCCTTGAGTTTGGCTCCAGGCACAGAATCTTTTCCATTTTTCAGCTTATAATTTTCTAGTACTAGGCCTCCATGCCTCCAAAATGACATCCAACAATTGTTTACTGAGGGATGGTAACAGAGAGATTAGGTAATTAGTCAGGCTGCCAGGTTCAGGGTTTGAAGCTGGGGGTGCAGAATCAGGCTCTCCTGCTGAGACAGCAGGGTGGGGGTCTGAGGTAGGTGCCATGGGGCCAGCTGTGACACAATGCATAAGAGGGGGTACCAGTGTTGGCGTGGCCAGTCTGGTGCAATCAGTATCATCCTTGGTTTGTCCTGTTTGATCTTTAGCAGCACTTTGGAGAGGAGAGGCAGAGGAGGAAAGGCATAAACTGACAGATTTTTCCAGCTGAAGGACAGAGCATCCACTTTCCAGGCTTGTTTGTATTGAGTCCCTGTGCAGAATTTGTCCAATTGGTAGTTCTGGGGGGAGGCAAACAGGTCTATATCCGGGAAACCCCATTTGTTGATCAACATGTTGAAAATCTTTGGTTCCAGTTTCCACTCGTGTGGGACCATGAGATTTCTGCTTAGTTCATCTGCCAGTGTATTTAGTTTTCCTGACAGGAATTGAGCCTGTAGATGCACTTGGTAGAACAAGGCTGTGTTCCACAGAGCCATGGCTAGTCTGCAGAGGGGATAAGAATGGGTACCCCCATTGCTTATGTACCACATAACAGTGGTGTTGTCCATCTTTACTATTAATTGTCCTGGAAGAATGTGGTCCTTCAAGGCTGTCAGAGCATTCTGTACAGCTAACATTTCTTTCTGATTGATATGCAGGTGCATTTGACTTGGGTTCCATTTGCCCTGAATGCACTGCCCTGCCAGGTGAGTCCCCCATGCATAGTCTGATGTGTCTGTTGTTAGGGTTTGGGCAGCAGGTGGTAGAGTGAATGGTAGTCCCTTGTTTTGGTGGCAGGCCTCTGCCCACCAAAGCAATTCTAACCGTAGGCAAGGTACGACAGGAATCATTGCTTCTAGATTCTCAGAATGTTGACACCATAGGCTTTTTAGATACTATTGTAGTTTCCTCATATGCAGTCTTGCATATGGAAATAGTAGAATGCAAGAGGCCATGAACACCAAGGCTTGCAGTATTTGCCTTGCAGATAGCAGGGTTTTTGTGGCCACTAGTTTGAAGTAAATTGTCAAATGAATTTGTTTCTCTGGCGTGAGGAAAGCCATCTGAGAAACTGTGTTCAAGCTTGCTCCCAAGAATATAATTTGTTGACAGGGTACCAGAAGTAATTTCTTTTCATTTATGGTGTATCCCAGACAAGTTAACACTTTTTGTACAAATGCCAGATGACTTAGAAGTATGTCCTGTCCAGGTATGGGTATATTTGAATATTTCTTTGCCTGCAAAATGCAATGACTGAAGCTAGGCACTTTGTGAATACCCTAGGCGGAGTAGATAAGTCAAAGGGCAGTGCAGAGAACTGATAATACATGCACAGCCTTGGAAGCGTAGGTATTTTCTGTAAGATTCTCTGATTTGGATGTGCAGGTAGGCTTCCTTTAAATCCAGTGTTGCCAACCAAGCATCTTTGCCTATCATGGGAAGCAACTGGTGAAGAGTTAGCATCTTGAATTTTGGCAACACCAAAAAGGTGTTTAGGATAGACAGGTCCAGGACAGGACGCCATGAGTCATCTTTTCTGGGTACCAGGAAGCGTCTTGAGTAGAAACCTTGTCCCTTTTTCTCTTCTGATACAGTCTGAATAGCTTTTAATCTGGAGAGAGTACTTGCTTTTTAGCCTCTGCCCACTGATATGGGGGTAGATATGGCCAACCGTTTGGGGTTGGTAGCATGTGGAAGTGAAATCTGTATCCTTGGGAAACTATGTTTAAAACCCATTTGTCCAAGGGGAACGAGCTCCAGGTTTTTTGCTTGCAGAGCAATCTTTCCTCCTAACGGAGCAGTCAGTGGAGAACTGCTTGGAAGTTTTAAAGTTAAGTCATTGAGACAGCTTACCATAGGGGGGGGGGGGGAGTCTTACTACTCCCTGATTTGGAAGTGGGAGCCCCCCACTGCTTAGTCCTGTGTGTACTCTTGGACT
Organism: Protopterus annectens; assembly: GCF_019279795.1. Classification (NCBI taxonomy): domain Eukaryota; kingdom Metazoa; phylum Chordata; order Ceratodontiformes; family Protopteridae; genus Protopterus; species Protopterus annectens. The sequence continues at coordinate 308,995,217 of NC_056751.1, read as the reverse complement.
GGAGCCTGGGTGTTCTGCTGGTTCTGGGTTTGAACTGAGAAGGCCTGAAAGAGGCAGGAAAGGACCAATTTTTTTGAGGGCCAATGCCTACTAAATCTAGGAGGCTACACCTGTAAGAAATATTTAACAGTTTGCATAGATTTAGCTTTTTCCTCCATCTTTTTAAAAACTTCTTCTGCTTTGTCGCCAAACAGGCGGTCCTGATTTAAGGGAGCATCCAGCAATTATTTTTAACATGATCTGGCAAAGACTGCTCCTTAAGCCAAGCATGCCTTTTAAGTACAGACCCGGTGACAGCAGCCCTGCAAGATGCCTCTAGTGAATCACAAACACATTGCAAAGTATTAAGCGTTAAGAACAGAAGTAATCGCCACAGGATAAACTCCGTCTTCAAGTCAAAAACTTCTTTATTAGAAACAAGGAATGAGCGCTTTCACGTAGGTTGACTACGCTTCATCAGATGCAATTTACAACAGAAAGTACACATCTATTTAAATAAATTTTGGCGGGCAAATGTAGCAATAACAGAAGCAATAAATCAATTAATGTAGCAATTAGAAAATCAAGCTCTTAAAGTGACTACGGTATATTAATGTAAAAATAGAAGCCTAATACAGGTTCACCGGACGTGTCAGCTGTCCAATGTCTTACATATTCTCACACATATTTCATAAACAAATCAAATTTCAGATACGGTAAAGACATATCCATATAAAATTGCATTACTTTAATAAGTGTCAGTAAACTTCTATTGGCAATAGAGTTACTATTAAATCAATGTTGCGTTTCAGTTTGTCTATTCAAAACGCAATGTTGCCGCCTGGTTAGTTACTGATCAAAACATCTTCTACTGCAATCGTTTGTTTTATTCAGAAGAATTTTACTCTTTTAAACCCAACATTACTAATTAGTATGCCTTAATTTCTATATCATTGTATGAAACATGAGTTATAAAAATATAGAATATTATATTAGACAATTCAATTTTAAAAATACATGTTAATTCAAGTTAAAATAAACTTGAAGGGTAATGCATAAAAAGTTAAAACTGTGTGTAGAAGCTTTACATGGCATATTCCTAATTAATTATTAGCAGTGCACAATAACAAAATATCGTGCGCAACTGAGATGTCAGTGTATCGTGCGCTACTGTTTATTGCTAAGAATTAATGTCAATAAAACCAATTTTAAAACAATGAAGTATCTTTGGAGAGGTTTGTATAAAAACATTCTATTTGTCAAGATTCTAAATATGTAATTTGAGATGTACAAGTAATACGCGTTGTGCAAATAGAACCACAATACATCGTGCATTAAATTTTGATGAAGAAAGTTATATGAAAGAATCCAAGGTGCAATACAATTGAAAGATTTCAAATGCAAAAAAAGTCAGAATAACAAAATAGGTTACCATGGAGGACCAATTAAAGGGGGTCACTATCTGAAAAGCAGTCAAATCATTTCTATAATAGCAGTAAATAGTGATGGAGAGAGATGAGAAATATATAACATCGTATCCCCTAATAGGAAAACTATAATCGATGTTAAAACCTGTTTGGCAAAATATTCATAATTGCTAACCTGTATGTGCTTCAAAATAAAAAGCAAAAGATAAAAGATAAAAAATAAAAAGATTTTTTATCATCAAATATTAAATGTGGTAGTATAGACTAATATTAATAAAAATATTGCTTATTATAAATATAGATATATACATATATAAAGATAATAAATAATATATAACTTAATACAATAATTTGAAGTGAAAAATGAACTATTATAATAATGAATATGAATGTGAGGTTAATATACAACTGTCACAATGTACAAAATGTTATATATAACCGTATCTGTCAAATGTATTTCATACCATTTAAATAAATACTAATTAGGCAGACTAACAGATATCAAAGTCTGTTAAGACATCAGTAATCAAAAAACAGAAAAAACAAATTAAAACAAACAGTATAATAACTTCAAAGCTTCCTATTATTTAATATGGGTTTTATAGAGACAAACTGATTAATACCTGGACTAATGTGGGCTTTTAAAGTGAATATCCATTTGAGTTCAATACACGCTAATTGATTAATAGTGTCACCTCCCCTTAAATGAATGGTGACCAGTTGTAGGGCTTTAAAACTAAATCTATGTGTTGTATGTTCTAATAAATGTTTCGCTAGCGCATTCTGTTCATTGCCCTTTCTAATGTCGTAGAGATGGTTGTAAACCCTATCTCTTAACCTACGCTTAGTTAGGCCAACATAGAATGCATCACAATTGTCACACGTTGCAAGGTATATGAGATTTGTGCTGTCACAATTACAATAAGTAGAGGGTACAAACTTAAAAATGCCTTCTGGATGGATGAAGGACTGTTTCTTAGAAATATAAGGACACATATGGCAATGGCCACAAGAATAAGTTCCATACTGAGCAGGTTCACGCACTATTTGAAGAGGGTTTTTATCTATACATAGTAACTCTGCTTGAGGTTACTACAATTCTTGTAGCTAAATCTGGGACGTTCACCCACAACTTTCTTAGTAAACAGGTCCATAATGAGTACATTCCAATTTTTATTTATTATTTTTTTAATTGCCACAATATCACTGGTATATTTTACAATGAAGGACAACTTCTCAGTGAAACTGCCTTTGGTATACGAGTTGTTTTGTACCCTTTGTCTAACCTCACAACTGGAACGGGCCATGCCTGATGGTATGGTACCAAACATTTGTTGTGTACAGTTGTTAATGATTTTATTAGTATAACCTCTATCTTTAAATAGTGTTATTAGATTGTCCAACTCAGTTTTAAAAACTTGGTCATCACTGCAAATCCTTGATATTCTACTCAATTGGCTGGTGACAATACCTGAAAACATGAATCTTGGATGCATGCTCTCAAATTTCAACAATGTGTTTCTCCAAGTAGGTTTTCTATAAAGGGAGACATCTATCGTTCCATTAGTATTTAAATGCAAAGTTAAGTCTAAGAAATTAACACTTTCAACTGAGGTTTCTATAGTAAACCTCAGGAAGGGACTGGTAGTTTCTATGTCTTTGATAAATTGGATGCAGTCATTTTCAGTGCCTTCCCATATGAAAAGGACATCGTCCTCAAATCGTTTGTATAATTTAATATTACTAAATTGTATGTGTTTGAATAAATGATTCCTTTCCCAAGCATAGACAACTAAATTAGCATAACTATTCGCACAGGGGGTGCCCATGGCGACCCCCCATTGTTGCAAATAGTATCTATCCTTATATAGAAAAATGTTGTTACTCAAGACTAAATCCAACAGATGGTTAATCAATATTTGTCTATTATTGCTATATTGGGAACATGTCACTAGGATCTCTCTTATGGCTTGAAGTCCTAACTCATTCGGGATGCATGTAAATAGATCCTTCACATCCATAGTCACCAATAGATAGTTGGAGAGATTTCTATCTAACTTAAAGTCTCTCAAGACTTGTATTAATTGGTACGAATCCTTAAGGATATTCGGAATGTCATTTACTATGGGTCTTAACAAATGTTCTATGAAGGATGAGATGGTGGAAGTACTCCATCCTTCACTAGAGACTATGGGTCTCATGGGCACAGGCAAAACATTTTTATGTATCTTAGGTAAGCCCTTGATGACAGGAATGGTGGGAAACTCAATAAAAAAATATTCATATGTTTCACAACTTATTTGACCACACATTAGGAGATCATAAAGATCTTCTTGTATTTTTTTAATAGTATTAGTAACAAAGTTACTGGAAACAATTTTATAGGTATTACCATCAGAAAGTAGGGAAATCATGTTCTTATCATAATCAGCTGTATTTAATACAACGGCTCCACCTTTATCTGCTGGCTTGATGGTTATATTAACATTTTGTTTAAACCTAACAAGTGACTTTTGTTCATCTTGTGTAATATTGAAATAAGTGCATCTTTTTCGTTTCATGGCAAACATTTCATAAAAATCATTTTCGCACAGTTTCATAAAACATTCTACATTGTGTGGTATTACAGGCACAAAACTACTTTTACATTTAAAAAACTTTTTTAGAGTATCAGTCCGTAAAGCTGTCTTATCCTTGAAAAATATTTTGAGTGACACATTACGGCAGAATAACCTTAGATCAGTCAAAACTTCATTTAAAAAACTAGTTTGAGATGGAATGAAATTGAGCCCTTTGTTAAGAAGGGAAATATCAGATTCATTAAGTATTAAATCAGATAAATTACATACTAGGTTATTCAGTTCCTTTGTTTCATTCGTGTTCCATAACCTTCTTCCGAACCCTTCCTTTTGCGTGGTCCTCTGCTGGTGGAACGACCTCTCCAACCTGTTTGTTTTTTACTGGAAAGGGTAAAAAACGAGCAGAAGTAGAAGCCATATCTTTTGGTATGGCTCCAGCTGAAGCATAGGTTTTAGCCGCTTGTTGATTCGGAGGTGGAGTGTCATTTGGTGAATTATCGTCATTAGTGCTGAGTAGCAAAGGGATATTTACAGGAGCTTCATTGTGGACTGTTTTATTGAAGCTAAAACTAGACGAACTGACAGAAGGTTCTGTAAGAGAATCAGTGACTGCAGGAGTTCCATATACAGTCTTATCGACATGCACGGTAGTAGAACCAGTAGTTGCTCTTGTGTATTCATTTCTCGGCCAAACAAACACTTGTCCGAGAGAAAAGTCATTTGCATCTCTAATAAGTTTCCTTTGTTTAGTTTGTTGTAGCCTCTCACTAAATAAATGCACTTGAGACCATATGCTATCAAGTCTCTTAGTAAAATAGTCAGATTTAAAATGTTCATTTAAATAACATTGTTGCTTATCTATCTTGTTCCGTAAATCAGATTCTAAAGGAGCAAAATATTCTAATAGAAGTTTGATATAATTGAAGCCAAGTTCAATGTTCAAATCCTGCCACTTTCTTAACAATATGGGATGACTATCCCCATATGTGGGCATGCAAAAAATGCGCATGCCTCTAGGAACAACTTTAAAGTGGAGGCAGGCTTCTAAATGTAATCGTTGCCAGGAATACCTTTGTAACTTGTAGAGGTCATCCTGAAAGTCTTTGGTAAGTCTATTAAATTCTATAATTCTCTCACCATTATTGGGAGCTGGTGTAGTAACCGGATTGTTGGTTAATTCCAGGGTCAATAAAGGGTTATCGTTCCGATGCAACAATGAATCCCATGCCGGTTTGGTAGTAGCCCTCGACTCCGGACGAAAATCCAATTCAATCTCAACTTGATCCATGTGTACTGTCAGAAACAGCAAAAATACAGCAGGAGAAAAAATAATAAATAAGAACGGTCTCTGACGGTTAGGGATACCTTCTGAAAACCAAAGGAGTAAATAGCGTTAAGAACAGAAGAAATCGCCACAGGATAAACTCCGTCTTCAAGTCAAAAACTTCTTTATTAGAAACAAGGAATGAGCGCTTTCACGTAGGTTGACTACGCTTCATCAGATGCAATTTACAACAGAAAGTACACATCTATTTAAATAAATTTTGGCGGGCAAATGTAGCAATAACAGAAGCAATAAATCAATTAATGTAGCAATTAGAAAATCAAGCTCTTAAAGTGACTACGGTATATTAATGTAAAAATAGAAGCCTAATACAGGTTCACCGGACGTGTCAGCTGTCCAATATCTTACATATTCTCACACATATTTCATAAATAAATCAAATTTCAGATACGGTAAAGACATATACATATAAAATTGCATTACTTTAATAAGTGTCAGTAAACTTCTATTGGCAATAGAGTTACTATTAAATCAATGTTGCGTTTCAGTTTGTCTATTCAAAACGCAATGTTGCCGCCTGGTTAGTTACTGATCAAAACATCTTCTACTGCAATCGTTTGTTTTATTCAAAAGAATTTTACTCTTTTAAACCCAACATTACTAATTAGTATGCCTTAATTTCTATATCATTGTATGAAACATGAGTTATAAAAATATAGAATATTATTTTAGACAATTCAATTTTAAAAATACATGTTAATTCAAGTTAAAATAAACTTGAAGGGTAATGCATAAAAAGTTAAAACTGTGTGTAGAAGCTTTACATGGCATATTCCTAATTAATTATTAGCAGTGCACAATAACAAAATATCGTGCGCAACTGAGATGTCAGTGTATCGTGCGCTACTGTTTATTGCTAAGAATTAATGTCAATAAAACCAATTTTAAAACAATGAAGTATCTTTGGAGAGGTTTGTATACAAACATTCTATTTGTCAAGATTCTAAATATGTAATTTGAGATGTACAAGTAACACGCGTTGTGCAAATAGAACCACAATATATCGTGCATTAAATTTTGATGAAGAAAGTTATATGAAAGAATCCAAGGTGCAATACAATTGAAAGATTTCAAATGCAAAAAAAGTCAGAATAACAAAATAGGTTACCATGGAGGACCAATTAAAGGGGGTCACTATCTGAAAAGCAGTCAAATCATTTCTATAATAGCAGTAAATAGTGATGGAGAGAGATGAGAAATATATAACATCGTATCCCCTAATAGGAAAACTATAATCGATGTTAAAACCTGTTTGGCAAAATATTCATAATTGCTAACCTGTATGTGCTTCAAAATAAAAAGCAAAAGATAAAAGATAAAAAATAAAAAGATTTTTTATCATCAAATATTAAATGTGGTAGTATAGACTAATATTAATAAAAATATTGCTTATTATAAATATAGATATATACATATATAAAGATAATAAATAATATATAACTTAATACAATAATTTGAAGTGAAAAATGAACTATTACAATAATGCATATGAATGTGAGGTTAATATACAACTGTCACAATGTACAAAATGTTATATATAACCGTATCTGTCAAATGTATTTCATACCATCTAAATAAATACTAATTAGGCAGACTAACAGATATCAAAGTCTGTTAAGACATCAGTAATCAAAAAACAGAAAAAAACATATTAAAACAAACAGTATAATAACTTCAAAGCTTCCTATTATTTAATATGGGTTTTATAGAGACAAACTGATTAATACCTGGACTAATGTGGGCTTTTAAAGTGAATATCCATTTGAGTTCAATACAAGCAAGTCTTACTACTCCCTGATTTGGAAGTGGGAGCCCCCCACTGCTTAGTCCTGTGTGTACTCTTGGACTGGAGCCTGGGTGTTCTGCTGGTTCTGGGTTTGAACTGAGAAGGCCTGAAAGAGGCAGGAAAGGACCAATTTTTTTGAGGGCCAATGCCTACTAAATCTAGGAGGCTGCACCTGTAAGAAATATTTAACAGTTTGCATAGATTTAGCTTTTTCCTCCATCTTTTTAAAAACTTCTTCTGCTTTGTCGCCAAACAGGCGGTCCTGATTTAAGGGAGCATCCAGCAATTATTTTTAACATGATCTGGCAAAGACTGCTCCTTAAGCCAAGCATGCCTTTTAAGTACAGACCCAGTGACAGCAGCCCTGCAAGATGCCTCTAGTGAATCACAAACACATTGCAAAGTATGTTTTCCAACCTGTTCAGCAGAATGCATTAAATCCTGTAAATCCTTATTTTCAGCACAATCAGGAATCAACATCATTTCCTGTTTAAGCAATCTGATAATATGCTGCTGCTACTTAAACATATGAAACTGGCAATTTAAGGCCCTGATGGCCAAAGTTGCAGAGGTGTATACCTTCTTACCCCATCTATCCAGGGCCCTGGAATCTCTACCAGAGGGAGTAGGATTTTTGGCAGTAGTAGCCTTAATGCCCTTGGGTCCCTGTGAAACTGTCTCAGGGTCCGCAGTAAGATTTTTAAAAAGGAACTTATGAGAATCAGGAATCCTGCAATATCTATCAGGTTTTCTGGGAGCAGGAGGTAGAGAGACAGGGGCCAAGCTAGATTCTGAAAAGGCATCATCAACAATGTCCAGCACAGGAGGGATAGCTAAAGGCCTGTGTTGGGGCAGGAGTAAGAAATCTCTAAGCCTCTTTTTAGAATCAGAGTAATCCTGGCTTTCCCCAGTGAAAATGTTCCCCAAGTGTATGCAAGGTTTCACCAAATGAAAAATCCTCTGGGGGTGAAGCAGAGGGAATAGAGACGTCTATCAGAATCCTCATAGATAAATAAGGGTAAATCCTGGTCATCAGAGGAGACAGAAATTTCAGAATCTTGGTCAGAAGTATCAAGCAAATTCAGTCCTTAGTCTCTTAAAGGGGAAAAGTTGGCTTCCCCTGATAAAAGTAATAAGGTCTTCAGCCATTCTTATTTGTTTTTTAGGCATAGAGGCCTGACCATGTGGTCTCGGCATCTGTTTCCTAGGCATGGTTTGAGTTTTAGGCCTAGAAGAAGAAGATGGCGTCTGTTTAATATGCAAATCAGTAGGCCTGAAAACACCCTCAGAAGCCGGTGACTGCACAGCGGCTCTGGACCCATCCAAGGTAGAGACATCCGCAGGTTCCACAGTTGAAGCATTTCGTGGCATACCAGACTCCGAATGGGTCTCAGTAGAGGCTTGCAAATCTGAAGTAGTGGGTATCAGGGGCTGCGAAAGCGCATCCCTGAGTACCGGCGAACTGGCGACTAGCTTAAAAGTGTCGTTGCCAGCTTTGGACCTAGGCGGCCTGTCTCTATCTTTGCGTTTTTTCGGAATGTTGGTAGTCGGGTGGCTTACCGAAAACATAACTGGATAATTGAACCAAGTACCAAAATAATTTAGAAGCGAAAATGTACCGACGACTAATAGTTTGTGGTTTAAATAGGGCACAAAACCAACAGCGAGGTACACCGTGGTCAGGGCCTAGGCAAGGAATACAGTACAAATGAAAATCTTTATGAGGTATTTGCTTTCCACAAGAAATACAATTACTGACATCGGTTTAGAGCTAGAAAAAGTTTCCCCAACGGGATACTTAGCGTTAGTTGAGGACTTCGCTTCTGAAACGCGAAAACAAAAATTTCAGGAGTCAGCCGACCTGCACTTGCGAACTGCTTCTGCTTCGGGCACCACACGGCAAGAAAGACTGATGTAATGGTGTCGGCTGCATGCTTTATATCCCTGACTACCTGAAGTTACGGAAGATGAGACAGCAAACGATGCAGGACCCAAGCCTTCGATAATCAGGCCGACTGAGGGCTATTTGCAAGCAGATAAACCAAATGTGATGACTGCAACAGTGAAACACGAAGAACATATGAACTTGATAAATCCAGAAGTTCCTGATATGACTTGTGCACCGCAGACTGTCCCTGTTGCTAAGTTTGGTCCAGACCGTTATTTGTCATGAGATATGGTTGCATATCTAAACCCTGTAGCAGATACAAAGCAACTTGGATATGAACATTGTGTTTTGTTTCCAATGTACATAGCAATGCATGTCTACCTCTGCTATTGTTTTCTTAAAGGGCAATCTTTTTAAGAGGGAGGATGTAGATCAATATGTCTTTATGCATCATTAAGAAGCTATCCAATGACTTGCACAAGTGTATAAATATTGATCACTTGCAACCTAGACTGCCATTTTGTAGTTCGCTGTTGACATGTAAGCAAACTCTGTAACTAGTTTGTTCATATTTAAAGATACTGCAATCCATACTGATGCGTTTATGTATTAAAACATCTGAACAAAACCCCAAGCCTTCTTGTTTTATGTATTAGAAAAGAAAATGCGACACTGGGGACAGACGAAAACTTTTTTGTGTGGGAAAATGGATAATTTAATTAATGAATGGAAGAAAAAAATGTTTACATGTGGGGTTATAGGACATGATACAAGGACTTGTGAACCATAAAGTTATAAATCTAAAAAACAGGACATTTGGGGGGAGGGGATGTTAAGAAATAGGAAATGAAGCAGATTTGGGCATACTAGAGGAAGTAGCAGAACAAGACAGAAAGGACAAAGTTATAGAAAGGGAATTAAATGTAGAATTGAAAAAAGATGACAGTGTTATGGATAGAGAACAAATACAAAAAACACTGAAGAAGAATTAGAGTTAAGTGAAAGTGATGATGTCAAATGGGACAGTTGAACAAAAACAAAATTCCATTGGTAAAAGGGTAAGAAAAAAAAGGCAGACTACAGAAGAATTATAAAAAGACAAAAGAAAGGGAAAGGATGAATATATTTACTTTATTTACTTATATATAACATTTGTTTACCAGGGAAGTCCAACTGGGTTTGTTGCCCATTTTCAGCGGAGGACCGGGGAGAAAAACTCCACATACAAACGAATGACAAGTACACAGTACAACAGCATATAAATTATGCTGAATAATAAAGCAATTACATTCATAATGGCACACAAAAAATTAAAACAAATAATAAAAAACTATACAATAGTATATGATGCAATAGTGTTTGGCAACTACCAAACAAGAGGTGTCTGCCAACATGTTACATGCAAAAGAAAAGAAATTTGTAGACAGAGTTAGAGAATGGGCTGAGGTGAAGGGATGATGGGTAAAAGTTCATCCAGGCAAGGAGCAAGGGCATGACCAGTTTTTACTTGGGTAGGTCTTTAGCAGGTTTTTGAAATGTCCAAGGTCCCCGGTATATAGAATGTTCTGAGGGATAGAGTTCCATGCTTTAAAGATGACAGAGTAAAGTGAGTATCCAAAGCAGTTGGTGGATTTTGTAGCTTTTAACAGTAGTTTATTAGAGGATCTTAGTGTCCTATTGTTGAGATGGACTTGTATCAGGTTGTGTCTGGCTGGGGATTTATCAGGTTGCTATGCTACAGAGTGGGTTAGGATAAGCTGGTTTAAAGATAAAAGGTTAGGTAGCTCTAGCCATTTGAGTTTGTTTTAGGGTGAGGCAATGGTGAGTTCTGTGGGGTAGGTTGGCAGCAAATTTGGCTATTTTGTGGTAGCAAGTTTCAAGCTTGTTTAGATCAGTTTTCCTTAGGTTTGTTAGTACAGGGGAGGCATAGAATAGGGTAGGTAGTATGTGGGCCCTGCTGACTGCTTGTTTGGAAGAGTACGTTAGTAAAGACTTAATCCTGTATAGAGAAACTAATTTTATGCGAGCCTTTTTTATTGCCAGAGATAAGTGCTTGTCAAATTTCAAATTATTATCAGTAACGACACCTAACAGTTTTGGTTTCGATGACTGGTTGAATTAGGGTGTGATATGGATGAGGTGATATTAAAGTCCAGGTTCAGATTGTTTGTTTTATGTCTGCTGTTGGAGAATAGCATTAACTTTGTTTTGTTGGGGTTTAGGATGAGCTGATATTTGTCGAGAAAGGATTCAATAGCAGTGAATAAGAAGTTATGTACCTACCATAACGTTCCATGTTAGTTTTCTTCTCGCCTTCCTTCTTGCTGGATGTGTTCGGATCCGATCCTCAGCTCCGATTCGGCCTATACCAAAGCTCGAGAGCTATTTACCGGCTCGAGGCCCTCCCTATATCCCACAATGCTAGGTGTCCAATACCCACATCTCGTTTGGTAGAGCTAACACCATGGAGACACCTCAACTATAAGGATTACCTACAGTGGTAACAGAGGGGGACATAACCTAAGAATAGTCCAGTAGAGGAATACGGCCTCAGAAGAATTCTTCTCAGTCTATCCAGGCTAGGGGGATGGCGGGTGGGACGCAAGAAAGAAGGGGAGAAGAAGACAACTAACATGGAACGTTATGGTAGGTACATAACTTCTTAATGTTAAGTTGTCAATCTCGCCTTCATTCTTGCTGGATGGGACAGCGTCCCTAGCACCTTAGTCCTGGGTGGCTCATGGGAACAGACTCCTGAGCACAGTGGAACCAAACTCAGCCCGATTCCTGGAGGCCAAATCCAACTTGTAATGAGAAATAAAGGTATGAGGGAGTGGCCCACGTGGCTGCAGCACAAATAGATTCCATTTGGAGCTTTGCTTGAAAAGCTACCGACGTGGCAAACACTCTGGTGGAATGAGCTTTTGGTTTTACAGGGAGTTCTTTGCATCTTAATTGGTAAATAAAGGATATGACTGAAGCCAGCCATCTGGATAAAGATACTTTAGAAACTGGCAAGCCCTGCTTGCCCTCAGCATAAGACAGGAAGAGTTGGTCTGACTTCCTAATTTGCTTTGTCCTATCCAAATAAAAACGTAATTGCCTGTGAACATCCAAAAAGTGCAGCTTTTGTTCAGCTCTGTTTGAATAGTTAGGAAAAAAGACAGGAAGCTCAATAGCCTGATTCAGGTTTGTCTCAGAAGGAACCTTGGGTAAAAAGGAAGGGTTAGTTCTAAGTGAGACTCCATCCTTGTGAAAAACAAGATAGGGAGGACGAATGCAGAGGGCTTGAAGTTCCGACACTCTTCTAGCTGAGGTGAAAGCTACTAAGAAGACAGTCTTCCAAGAGAGTAACTTTAAAGAACAGGAGGCTGCAGGTTCAAAGGGAGGCAGAATCAGAGAGGATAATATAAGGTTCAGATCCCACGGAGACGGGGATCTCTAATTGGAGGCCTGAGTAATACAGTTTCTTTGAGAAAGGCTTTACAAAGTTTATGGGACATGATGCTGGTCTCTGACAGTCCAGCATGAAAATTAGAGATGGCAGCCAATTGGACTCTAATGGTGGCAGAAGATGAGCCTCCTCGAAAGAGCTCTGCCAAAAAATCCAGAACAGTGTGGACAGGGGCTGTAAACGGATCTATATTCCTGGTCTCTGCCCAGCAGGAGAAACGTTTCCACTTACTAGCATAGGTTTTTCTGTAGTAGATTTATGTGAAGAAAGGATGATTTCACGTACTGGCTGAGAAATCTGCGGACGCCTGGCTAAGGTTGGAAGTGGAGCAACCAAGCTGTGAGGTTGAGAGACTGAAGGGATTGGTGCAGCCTGCCCGACTGATGGACCAACAGGTCTGGCATTGGGTCCAGACTCCAGGGCTGCTCCAGCAAATGATGATGCAGGAACAGGAACCAAATTTGTCGAGGCCAGTAAGGGGCAATGAGGATCATCCTGGCACCCAAAGCGGTCGCTTTCTGAATCAGTTTGGGAATTAAGGGAAATGGAGGGAATGCATACAGAAGACCCCGGGGCCAATCATGGACTAGAGCGTCTCTGGGGGAATGGCCGGGGAGGGGGAATAGAGTGAAGTCGTCGCACTTGCTGTTGAGAGGGGTTGCGAAAAGGTCGCAGCAAGGTTGACCCCATCTGCAGAAAATCTTGTCCGCTACTGACTGATTGAGAGACCACTCGTGAGGCATGAGAATGGCTCTGCTCAGCCTGTCTGCTATGACATTGGACTTCCCGGGGATGTGCGTTGCTATCAGAAACTGTTGGGAAGAGATCACCCACTGCCAGAGTCGGAGTGCGTCTCGACATAAGGGGTAGGATCTGGTTCCGCCCTGCTTGTTGATGTACCACACTACAGACATATTGTCTGTTTGAATTGCAATAGTCCCGATACGTAGAGAGTCCTGAAGAGCTTGCAACGCTAAAAGTACCGCTCTCATCTCCAAGACGTTTATATGCAGGTGGTATTATAGGGGTTGCCAAGTGCCCTGGACAGTCCTGCCCTGAAAATGCCCCCCCCTCACCCGATCAGGGAGGCGTCCGTGGTCACCATGGCAACAGAAGGAAGAACAAACGGTCTGCCCTGGAGAACTGTAGGGGAGACCATCCACCAAGCCAGGTGGTCTTTGCATGTTTGAGTGATCATTATTCTGTGGGACATTGGGAGATGTTGAAAGGACCATTGGGTAAAAAACATCCACTGAAGGATCCGCATGTGGAAACGAGCCAGGGGGACTAGAATGATCGCTGCCGCCATAAGACCCAATGTTTTTAGTACAAATCTGGCCTGAATCGTCTTGCACTTTAGTAGTACTTGTACATGTCGGCGAATGTCTGATACTCTGTCTGGAGGAAGTTTTGCAGACAGATCTTTTGTGTTTATTTCTGCGCCTATAAATGTTATAGATTGACAAGGCGACAAAGCAGACTTTTCGAAATTTATTGATATACCTAGCTCGGAGCAAGTCTGAATGGTATAGTCCCTGGCTCGCAGAAGTTGATGCCTGGTGGAAGCAGTAAGGAGCCAGTCGTCGAGATATGGAAACACCTGGAATCCCCGTCGTCTCAGGTGAGCCCTAGCCACTGCCATGCATTTGGTGAACACCCTGGGGGCTGTGGTGAGACCAAAGGGCAGGGCTCTGAAATGACAGCGACTGGCCCCCAGCCGGAAGTGGAGAAACCTTCTGGAGCGCCTGTTCATTTTGATATGGTAGTACGCATCCTGAAGGTCTACAGAGCACATCCAATTGTCCTGACCCAAAAAGGGTACAATGGACTGAAGCGTGACCATCAGGAACTTTGTATAGACCTGTTCAGTCTGCTGAGATCCAGAATGGGTCTCGATTCCCCTGTCTTTTTCGGTACCAAAAAGAACTTGGAGTAAATTCCGGATCCTTACCAGTCTGCTGGGACTGGCTGGATGGCCCTCTTTTTTAGCAGTTTTGAAATTTCCAGTACTGCTTGATCCCTTAGCGCGGGTGGGACATCTGGAAGGGATCTGTTTCTTTGTACAGGGGTGTGGACGAAGGGAATTTTGTAACCCTCGGATATCATAGACTGTACCCATTTGTCTTATGTGAGGAGTTGCCAGGCTTCTGGGTACAGCGACAATCTTCCCCCGACTGCCTCCAAAGGTGGACAGTCGGGCAGCCCCTCAGGGGTGCTGGAAGGGTTTGTCAGAGTCAGAGAAAGATTCCCTGCTACCCTGATTCTGCAGACTCCCTCTTCCCCTCGGGCGGCGTCTATTATTGTTCCCTCCTCTGCCCCTGGAGGGAAACTCACCACGTGCTTCAGGCATGACTCCCTGGGTTTGCGAAACCACATTTTTCCACCCTTCTGACCTTTAGGGTATGGTCTAGATGGGGTAGAAAAACGGACTCCCACGGCAGAGACAGTCTTGCCTTCCTGCTCGCACCTGGTAAGTGTATCCTTCACCTGTGGTCCGAACAAAGCCGAACCGTCGAAGGGGGTGTTGGTGAAGGACGCCTTAAAGGGGTCAGCAAAGTTGCACAACCGCATCCAGGCATGTCGTTTCAAGGCTACACCTGTGCCTGTGGTCCTACTCGCCCCATCGGCTGCATAAGAAATGAGCCGCATGGAGGAGTTAACTATGGAGTTAAGGGTTACCAGCTGGGAGTTCATCTTTTCCTGAGACCCCGCAGCAGATGGATCTTGAAGGGTATCACCCAATTCCTTAAGGACATCCCTTTGAAGGCAGGTGAAATGGCACAGGTAGTTCAGCGACTGCATGGAAAAGGTTGCTGAGGAAAACATCCGCTTCCCGTACCTGTCCACTGTCTTAGATTCTTTATTAGGTGGATGAACAGGGACAGAAGGATCAGCCAACTCCTTCTTAGTGGCTGCTGCAACCACCATGGCATCAACCGGGACACCCTTCGTAAGAAACTGTTTGTCGGATGGGGCTGTAATAAACTTTGTTGGCCTATGGGAAAGTTGGTACCACTGTGACCGGGGCCAAACATGCCTTCCGAGCCACCACTTCCATGAGTGGGTCGAAAGGCGGAGACACCCAGGAGGTGGAGGGGTGAGAACCAAACGCGTTCAGGTACACTGACTCGTCCTCGGAGGGATTAAAGGCAGTCCAGTTCCCCCTCTGCCTAAGGATCTCAAGGATGTCTGAAAAGGAGACATCCTCAGAGGGGGACCTTGGGGACCCTTCAGAATCCTCCAAATCGGTGTCTGAGGTGAATGACTCGGGGGGAGTCAACATGTATCCTCTTACATTTTCTCTTCCGAGGGGGCTCCTATGAATCATCAGGGGAGGCCTCGGAAGAGGAAGACACATCCAATGGGGTTACCTGGAGCGTCTGTTCTCCACGCTTGGGGTCAGGAGGGTGAACAAAGACCAACGTAGGCACCATGGGGGGAGGAGCCGAAGGAGCAGATCGTGGGTCCAACCCAGGAGTCAGTAAGCTCCTCATGACCTCGAAGGCGCCCCTATCGGGCAGGGAGGAAGGTCCCCGCTCCGAAGAGATGAGAACCCCCCCGGCACAGAGTGTGACGGCTCCGAGGCCGATGTCGGGGCCGAGCTCACCTGCGCCGAGGCACCGAGAGAGAGAACGGGGTCAGACAAGGGTCCGATGCCACTCGCCCCCTCAGAGCCGACGAGGGAGTCTCGGCACTCGGATCCCTCCACGGACGGAAACAATAAAGAGATTGGAGCCGACGAAGGAGCCAAAATGTGAGGTATCGGCTCAGACGTACCGACAATTCGAGCCCCAACGAGCTCCGGCTCCGAACATAATGGAAGAGTCGGAGGAGGAATTGTTGAAGATGCAGGGATAGCCGCAATCTGTTGAGAAGGGCTAGTCAACATTTGGGCAAGTGCCTGCGACTTAAGGAGTCTACTGACCACCCTCTCGAGGTCGTGATCAGAAAGCCTGGAAGACCGAGAGGAATGTGACCTATGGCTCCGCTCCGACTGTAGTAACGGAGATCTCGGAGCCGAACGAACAGACTCCAAAGAGGGAGATCTCTAGCGTTTTCGGCTCAGAGAAGGCTCCGACACTACAACAGGAGCCGACTGAGATCTCAAAGTGTCGGTTCCAGCCGGAACCGACGAGGAGGCAGTAGCTCCACTTGGCGACGGCTCCAAACAGGGAGCTGACTGTTTGGCGGGCTTGGAGGGTTTACCCGATGAAGGCTTAGTCGGGGACCCTTCAGGCTTAAGTAAGCCCCTCAAAATAAGTTTGTTCCTACGCTCTTGCAGGACTCTCGGACTGAAGGCATGACAGACTGAACAAGAGTCCTGCAGGTGTAGGGGGCCCAAACAATACACACAAGAAGTGTGACCATCTGTCAGAGACATCTTCTGACAGCACGAGTCACACTTCTTGAAACCTAAGACCTTAGCATCCTTAGACATAATGACACTATAAAAGGGTACCAAGGAAATAACTAACTAGTGCCTAACACAAAACACACACACGCACTAGAACTAACACTACAATAATATAGTAGTACTAAGAGAAATAATACTACTATAACAATATACAAATAACAAGACTAGTAGAAATATAAATATATATAAGAAAAAACTAACTCTACCCTAAAGGGTGGGGGAGAGGGGGAGAAACTCTGAAAACTAGTAGCAAAGAGAGTTCCTAAATGGGATTTCTCAAGGAATCAGAAAGGGGGCACTAAGAGGAATATATCTAACAAGAAAAAGCTATTTATATATGAATAAACTTAGTAAAAAAGTTTTATACGACCTGGAGCCGGTAGCGGCAAACGAGATCTGGGTATTGGACGCCTAGCATTGTGGGATATAGGGAGGGCCTCGAGCCGGTAAATAGCTCTCGAGCTTTGGTACAGGCCGAGTCTGAGCCGAGGATTGGCTCCGAACCCATCCAGCAAGAATGAAGGCGAGATTGACAACTTAACATCGATCTTTGGGTGATATCTTGTAGCTGTGGTAGGGAGGGAGAAGAGCAGACAGTAGAGTCGTCTGCATATTGTATGGTGGTAGTAAGGTTAGTTGCAGTATGGAGGTCATCGGTGAGGACAGAGAAGAGAAGTGGACCTAGGACTGACCCTTGTGGAACACCTAGTGTTACAGGGAGTAGTGACGAGACATCATTTTGCCACTTGACAGCTTCATGGCGATCTGAGAGGTAATTTTGGAACCATGCTGGGGCATTATTTGATATGTAGAGGGATGCAAGTTCTAGGAGGACTGATTGTGGGACACTGTGTCAAATTCCTTTGACATATCTAGAAATATTGAGACCATTTGACCATTATTTTTCAGATGGGTAGTATTGGTAATCTGTAGAAGAGCGGTGGTAGTACTGTGGCCTGGCTGAAATCCGTGTTGTGAGTTTGCAAGTAGCTTATAGGTTTGAAGATGGCTCATTATCTGTGGGAACACATTTCTCTAGAATGACATTACTTGAGGTAAAGTTACATGTAAAGTTCTATCATTAAATGTGAATAGTTTTAAGAAGCTGGACAGAAGAATAGGGATTTTGGAATGGTGTGAAAAGTTACAGTGATGTTACTGTACTAGAAGTTACTAGATTTTTGTCAAAATTAGTTATCAAACGCAAGTGTGGTAGGGAAAATGCAATATGGAACTTCAGGATGGAGATTTGCTCAGGATTACTTATATTATGCAAAGATAATATTAAAGTGTTAGATGTTCCACTTGTTACTACAGGTAGAATAAGCATTACCGATAAGATGGATGAAACATTTTAGAAATACTGCAATATATAGTACAATTGTGTACCTACCATAAATGTAGATGTTCAAGTGTATTCACTGTTGCAGTCATTACACTTGGGTTATCCTGCTGGCAGGCTACCAGCAGTCAGCCTGAATTCCAAAGTCTTGGTCCGGCGTCGGTTGCTGTCACCTCTTCCATGACGTCACTGTGCCAGAGGTATAAAAGATGCAGCAGATGCCATTTTCTTCAGTTTTTCTTGCCCAAGATGTCAGGTGCCCCCAAAAGGGTAGGCTAAAAAACATTGCTAATAAAAGCATGCACTAAATTAACAATACCTTCATCTACAAGCAAATACACCACATAGGTTGTATAGGATAGAGAAGTACAGATAAGTCCCAGCAAAGAAAGGGGGATGGTGGATGTGTAACCTGGACTGCAACAGTGAATACACTCGAACATCTACATTTATGGTAGGTACACAACTGTACTATGCTCATCGTGTTTCACTGTTGCAGTCATTACACTTGGGTTGAATCCCAAAGCTGATGTTGGGCGGGCTGGGTCTAAATAGAATTAGGAGTAGCTGCAAAGCCCTGCAAGACTGCAGTGGCAAAGCCTGCTCTGGATTTAGAGTAAAGAGGCAAGTGGTAGTGCTTAGTAAAAGTGTGCACTGAAGTCCAAGTTGCAGCCTCCAAAATATCCTTGGTTGGTACTCCTCTGAGGAAGGCTGCTGAGGTGGCTGCTGCCCTGGTGCAATGTGGTCTAATGCCCTTAGGCACTGATTTACCATGTTGTGAATAGCAGAAACGAATGCAGTGTCCTATCCATTTAGAAATAGTCTGCTTTGAGATGGCCTTTCCTTGTGATCCTGCAGCATATTCCAATAAAAGTTGCTCAGTCCTTCTGAAAGCTTTAGTTTTGTCCAAGTAGAAGCGTAGCTGCCTGTGTATGTCCAAAGAATGCAGAAGTCTCTCCCCTTTATCCTGCGGGTTTGGGTAAAAAGTAGGCAAATTAATGGTTTGGTTAAGAGCCACACTGGATACTACCTTAGGCATAAATGTTGGGTTTGTCCTTAGAGAAACCCTGTCCGGATGGAAGATAATAAAAGGTTCTACAGTCATTAATGCCTGTAACTGACACTCTTCTTGCTGAAGTTATTGCTAGGAGCAGAGCTGTTTTCCATGATAAGAATTTTATGTCAGCTGTATTGGCTGGCTCAAAAGGAGGCATTGTGAGTTTTTCCAAGACAAAATTGAGGTCCCATGCAGGTATTGGTGCTCTCCTTGGAGGTCTTATGTTTTTGGCCCCCCTGAGGAACTGCCTAAGCAATGGATATGAAAAAAAGATGGGTCTGTATTGTAATGAGCTGAAATGGCAGAAGCATGGATCTCAATTGATGAGAAGGATAGGCCTTTGGTCCAGCATCTCAGTTAGATATTGTAAAATCTGAGGAATATTTGGAACAAGTGTGTCAATTTCTTGTGCCTGGTTCCAAGCACAGAATCTCTTCCATTTTTCTGCATAAGATTTTCTGGTGCTGGGCCTCCTGGCCCCCAGAATGACACCCATAACCGCTTTAGAGAGAGGTATATTCTGAATGGTTACAGTATCCTCTATGCAGCTAGATTTAGAGTTCCGAACTCGCTGTGCAGGATCTGATTGTTTTGTTGGGTCAATAAATGAGGAATTTGAGGCAATGTCCAGGCTGGGCCTTGGGACAACCTCCTTAGGATTGGGTACCAGTGTTGGCTTGGCCAATCAGGGGCAATCAGTATCATTTGTGGCTTCTCTTGTCTGACCTTTAGGAGTACCTTGGGGAGGAGAGGCAGTGGAGGAAAGGCATATACTATAAGATTGTTCCAGCTGAATGACAGGGCATCCACTTTCCATGCTTGTTTGTGATAAGTCCTTGTGCAGAATCTAAGTTGGCAGTTGTGAGGGGAGGCAAAAAGATCTATGTCTGGGTGTCCCCATTTCCTTGTTATGCTGAATATTTGTGGCTCTAGTTTCCACTTGTGAGGGTCCATGAGGTTTCTGCTTAGTTCGTCTACCAGAGCATTTGTTTTTCCTGGCAGGAATTGTGCTTGCAGGTGTACTTGGTAAGTCAATGCTGTGTTCCACAAAATCATGGCTTGTCTGCAGAGGGGGTATGAATGTGTGCCCTCCTGCTTATGTACCACATGACTGTGGTGTTGTCAGTCTTTATCAGCAGCTGTCCTGGATGAAGTAGGTCCTTGAAGGCTGTCAGGGCATTTTGTACAGCTAGCAACTCTTTTTTGATTGATGTGTAGATGCCTTTGGCTTGGGGGCCATGTGCCCTGAATACATTTTCCTGCCATGTGGGCCCCCCAGGCATAATCTGATGCATCTGTTGTTAGTGTTTGCCTGGCTGTGGGTAAAGTGAATGGCTGTCCCTTGTTGTGGTGACAGGCCTGTGCCCACCATCGAAACTCCTGTTGCAGGCAAGGAATGAGGGAAATTAATGACTCCAGGCTGTGGCAATGTTGAGTCCAAACACTTTTTAGGTACCATTGTAGTTTCCTCATATGCAGTCTTGCTTATGGAATCAGCAGAATGCAGGAGGAGGCCATGTAGCCCACAGCCTGCAAAATTTTTCTTGCAGATAACTGGGTCTTTGTTGCCATGTTTTCGAAGTAAGAAGTCTTTGCCTGGCGTGAGATAAGCCATCTGGGCAGTTGTATTTAAGCTTGCACCCAGGAACATTATCTCTTGAGAGGGTACTAGTTTTGATTTATTTTCGTTTACTGTGTACCCTAGGCAAATTAGTAATCTTTTTACAAACGCCAGATGCTTTAGTAGAATGTCTTTGGCCTCTGCTTGAATAAGGCAGTCGTCCAAATAGGGATATATCTGAATTCCTTTTTGTCTGCAAAATGTAATTACTGGTGCCAGGCATTTTGTGAAGATCCTGGGCGCAGTAGATAAGCCAAAGGGCAGTGCAGAGAATTGGGAGTACTTTGAGCCATCTATGAATCTGAGGTATCTTCTGCAAGATTGTCTGATTGGGACATGCAGGTATGCCTCTGAGGTCCAAAGTTACAAGCCTAGCCTTTTTGCCCAGCATGGGCAGAAGCTGCTGCAGTCAACATTTTGAATTTCGGAACGTCCAGAAAAGTATTTAGAGGAGACAGGTCCAGAATCGGTCTCCATGCTTTGTCCTTTCTTGGAACGAAGAAAAGTCTTGAGTAAAATCATTGTCCCTGCTCTTGTGGCACTGGCTGAACAGCCCTCATGTCCATGAGGAATGAAACTTGGTTTTGTGCCTTTGCCCATTGATTGTGTGGCAGGTCTGGCATACCTTTTGCTTTTGGAAGGGTGTGAAATTGGAACCTCTAGCCCTGAGAGACTATATTTAAGACCCATTTGTCCTGGGTAATCATGTGCCAATTTTGTGAAAAAAAGTGCTAGCTTTCCCCCTAAGGGTGCTGCCAAAAGATAAATGCTTGGCATTGGCAGAGGGAAGTCATTGGGACCGTTTCCTATATGGCTGTGATTTGTCTTCTCCGCTTTTGGAGGTAGAAGCACCCCACTTTTTGGGCCTGTATGAGCCCTGGGGCTGTTGTCTGCCTCTAGGGCATCTGTATCTGCCTCTTTGTGGCCTGTCTGACACGGGAAAGGACCAATTCTTAGAAGGCCAGTTCCTGCTAAATCTGGGTGGCTGCACCTGTAAGAAATCATTCACTGTCTGCATAGATTTAGCTTCATCCTCCATTTTCTTCAACACCTCTTCTGCCTTAACACCAAACAAAGTATCATGCTGTAATGGAGCATCCAATAATTTTGCTTTAACATGATCAGGCAGAGTCTGTTCTTTTAACCAAGCATGCCTTCTAATGACCGAGCCTGTTACAGCGGCCCTGCAAGAGGCCTCCAGTGAATCATAACCACATTGCAAAGTATGTTTTCCCACTTGTTCAGCTGCATGCAATAAATCCTGCAATTCCTTGTTCTCAGCACATCCAGAATTTGTCAACATCTTCTGTTTTAACAGCGACATTAAATATTGCTGATATTTAAGCATATGAAACTGACAATTTAAAGCCCTTACAGCCAAGGTAGCAGAAGTGTAAACTTTTACCCCCCATCTGTTCAGTTCCCTAGAATCTCTATCTGAGGGGACAGGGTTTTTTGCAGTAGCAGCTTTGACCCCTTTGGGACCCTGTGAAATAGTTTCTGGGTCAGCAGCAGTTTTTTTTATACAGAAATTTATGGGAATCTGGAACCCTGTAGTATCTGTCTGGCTTAACAGGTGCAGGAGGTAAAGAGTCGGGAGACAGGCTGGACTATGAAAAGACATCATCTACAATGTCTAGAACAGGAGGAATAGCAAGAGGTCTGTGCTGTGGAAGTAAAAGAAAGTCTCTGAGCCTTTTCTTAGAATCTGAATAATCTTGGCTCTCCCAATGGAAATGCTCCCTCATGGTATGCAAGGTTTCCCCAAAAGAATAATCCTCAGGAGGAGAAGCTGAAGGAATAGATTCTTCAGCATCAGAATCCTCATAGGGAGGAATAGGGTATCCGTGTTCTGAAGAGGAGTCAGAGGAAATGGAAACTGAATCAGAGGAATCGTATTCAGTGTCTTGCCTAGGCCTCTTATCAGGAGGGGGATGGGAGCCCCTGATCAAAGTAATTAGGTCTTCGGCCATTTTGAGCATCTGTTTCTTAGGCATGGAAGTCCGTCCTGGAGAATGCTGTACTTGTTTTCTTGTCTTTAAAACTGTTTTAGTCTTTGTCCTAGATGCTGAAGTTGGCTTGATATAAAGCTGTGTAGGTTTGAAAACACCCTCAGAAGCAGATGCCTGCTCAGCGGCTCCAGACCCATCTAAGGGATTAGTTTCTGAAGGCCCAATGCCTTGAGTATCCAGAGGCCTAGATGTCTCCACATGGGAGTCGGAAGCGGCCTGTGGCTCTGAGGTAGCGGGTGTCAGGGGCTGCGAAAGCGCCTCACTGAGAAACGGCGAACCAGCGACTGGCCTAGAAGAGGCTTCATCGTCTGTTTTGGACCCCGGATGCCTGTCCTTTTCTTTTTCCTTGCGCTTTTTATGAACTCTGGTCGTCGGCTGTTCCAACGGCATTATGTAGTTAAACCTTCGCCCAAAGTAACGAAAAGCAAAATCGTACCGACGCTTAATAGTGCATTGGTTAAATCTAGCACAAAACCGACAACTAGCAATTTCGTATTCAGGGCCTAGGCAAGGAATACAGTAAGAGTGAAAATCCTTATGAGGTATTTGCTTCCCACAAGTACAACTGTTAACTTTTTCTGACATCGGTCTGGAGCAAGAAAAAAGTTTCCCCAACGAGGTACTTAGCTTTATTGAAGACTTCGGATCTGAAATTCAATTTTGAAAATTTCAGGAGTCGGCCGACTGGCACTTGCGAACTGCTTTTGCTTCGGGCACCGCACAGCAAGAAAGACTGAAGAAAATGGCGTCTGCTGCATCTTTTATACCCCTGGCGCACTGACGTCAGGGAAGAGGCGACAGCAACCGATGCCAGACCAACACTTTGGAATTCAGGCCGACTGCAGGTAGCCTGCCAGCAGGATAACCCAAGTGTAATGACTGCAACAGTGAAACACGAACATCCATATGTAATACAAAAGGAAAGGGAGAAAATGTTCAGAAAGATAATTCAATATGCAGCAGTTAATATGGAGACAACTGTAGCAGGGGATTTCAACTGCAAGTTAAGACAACAAAACAAGAAGGGATACGATATTACATTAGTAAAGGATGTTATAAAATATGGACAGTTAAGAACTGGGGTCTAGAGACGAACACAAAAAAGGTGATAAAAGAACAGAAATAGATTTGTTAGTGTCAGAAAGCTTAGTAATAGTTAGACAAGGAATATTATTACCAGGATTTTCAGATCATAGGGCAATTTGGATTATGGTAAAGGGGAAGGTTGATTACATAAAAATAAGGAAAAGGATAAAAAGAATAAATGAAGTGAAATGAGATGTTACAGGGAAAACTAGGCTATGATACTATGGCAAGATCATGTAGAGAAGAAAAAATTCTATAAAGATTGGTCAGACTGGTGGTTAAATTTCAAACAAATATAAAAAAATGTTGTGACATGGGAAAGAAAAAAATATATATGGGAAAAATAAAGTATAAGAATCTAAGTAGCAACATGACTGTGTAGAGACGGATGAAAATTTCTTTAAGTTACAGAAAGTACATGAGTTGAATAAGGGAAAAATATAACATTTATTAACCAGTGATGAGGAACCTATGACGTGCGTGTCAAAGGTGACATGCCAGCGTTCAACACCCGAGTTACCAAAGAAAGCGAATGAACAAAAATACAAGAAATATGTTACCCTGCACCTATCTATTAAAACTCAGCAACAAAAAAGTAATTAACTGATGTTAATCAAACCAAATGCAATGTGTTCCATAATTTTTTTCAACTCATAATTAGTATTAAAAGTAGGGTAATTTTTTGGTGCACCTTTTTAAGCCCAATTATCAGTGTGCATACTGTTTTCTCTACTGTAAGTCAGTAATTATTCTCTTACTTTCATACTTTCAAAATGCATAGCAGCACATGATTGGACTGCAGTTTATTTAAATAAATATGTAAAGAACTGTTTCTCTTGTTTTTTTTTTTTTTTTGGGGGGGGGGGGGTGACATGCCAGAAGAGTCAAGATAGGCATTTTCTGATTTTGTGACACGCCGAGCTACTGAGTGATACATTACTTGTATTAGTAATGAATGAAATATTTACATATATGAATAAGGAGATGGATGCTATGAGGTATACTTCAAATGAAGGTATAAAAATGCCGATTTTAATAAATTACGTAAATACCATTATCAAAACAAAAAATGCAGCGAGTACAAATCCAGTAATAAAACAAATGCAATACATTATTCAGGTTATTGTGTTCGTATTAAACAAAAGCAAAAGTCAATGTTTAGGATTTGAGGGGAGGTCTGGTGGAGTTAAACTTAATATGGAAAAAAATTAAGATACTTGAACTTAAGGAAAAAGGAAATTAGAGATGCTATATGGGAAGAAAAAAAACAGAGGAAATGAAATACGTGTATATGTTTTGGAAATCATTTAGGCGTTCTTTTAAAATAAAAGTTCATTTAATAAATTCTGTACTGTTAGCTACGATTATGTTTAGCCGGTGTCTTTAGCATTCCATTGAATTTACAGAAAGAGGTATATAATACAGTATTTTTTTTATCTGGCGATCAAGGTTGAACTCTGAAAAGAGGGGTGTTATATGTGAAAAAAGAAAAGGAAGGTTTGGGACTAATAAACCTTATAGTGTACATGTCATCATTAAACCTATAGAAAGTAATAAAATGTTTAAGGACAATGAAGTTTCCTTAGTAATGATGACATTAAGTCTGAAACATGGATGACCTTCAGTTTAAAAAAAAAAAAAGAGAGATGTTTTAACAAAGAAATGGAAAATTATCAAGACAAGATTACTTTGCAGAAATATATATTAAAGTAACTGACAATAAAAAAAGAATGGTATGATAAGATTATGGAAAAGTACTATGGGATATATCACTGGAAGGAATTAACTTTTTTTTAAACACCTTTACTGAATTATCACTTATGAAATAGGCAAATTTACATTTATATAAAAGTAATCAAACCATATTAACAGGGTCACGTTTACAAACATACTTCACATATATTGCTATATATAACCAAATCAACATTCCATAAAATATTCATTTCCTGCTTTTTTTTAAACAAGAACATCTTTATTAAACCATCACTTACGAAATAGACAATCATATATTTATACAAATGAAAAACCACATTGACACAATCCTAGTTGCCAGCATTTTATATCACAAACTATACTGACACACTCCCAGTTGCAAACATTATGCATCACTTATCTCCCAATCAATCAAGTCGAACATGACATAGCTCACTTAAGTCTTGCCTTCTTTTAACCCTCATTCTTCCCGACAATTCTCATTTTTTGTATGCAGTTTGCTCCTACCCTTTTATAAAGATCTCAATTCCAGTTATCTTTGCTATTTATTATATTGCAATACTTCTAGTACAGCTGGTTTAGATTTTGATTTCCATTTTCTAGTAATAGCTTTTTGGCAGCCAGCATAAATAGACATAACAAGGCCTTACCCATCTAGGCAATTCTGATCCTGTATCATAGCTCAAAAAAATCTCCTCTCTCATCACTCCAATCTGCTTACCCAGCATCTCTGACAATGCATCTCGCAGGTAATCCATTAAGTCCACCAACTCACCACAGTCCTAGAAAATATTTTCCTGGTTACCTCTTTCCCATCACACCTCCAACATTTGCTGTCTACCTGAAGAAAAATTCTCTGGAGTCTACTCGGATATAAAAAATATCTATGTAAACATTTCCAAGCAAATATCCTACATCTACATTTTGTTGCATATTTGGGAGACATACATATATCCTCCACTTGTTTCTTTTTGAACTGCTTATGCAGTCTCTCTTCCCAATTCTTTCTAACCTCCTCTGATTGATTCTTATAGTTATCATGCAATATTTTATATGGTCTACTAATTATTCCTTTAATAGCAGTTTCTGTTCTAGATCCTACTAAAAACTCTACCAGTGTCTGTCTTTTGTTTACAACCCCCCCCCCCATTTCTTTCTCTTTGCCTGTACTCCAACAATAATCCTTACTAGGGAAGGCAACCTCTAACTTGCAGTTCAAATAAATTCTTGGCGTCCTCCCATTCTATCATCTTCTCTTCTCTAGTTATTTGTAACCAGTACCCTGGTTCCTTTGCTAATTTTCTCCAATAAATTCCAACCCCCTCTTACCTATTGCCTATATCCCTAATTGCAGTCAATCCTATCAGCAGAATCTCCTTTCCTCATTCCTGTGTTGGCTTAGTTCTTCGGATACTTGCTGCTGCTTTACGGATATGATATTCTGTATGATTACTGTTACTCTCCTTAAAGGTCTGCATCCAAAAAGCCTGGTCTCTCCTTGTTTCTTGAACTTCTACCCGTTTCATCATCATCCCTTTACACTTTGAAATACAGTTTTCTGCTTATGCTATGTATGATCGGGTAATCCCAATCTGTCCTGTTCTACCTGAAAAAACATCTTATCCTACTTGACTCTTGCCCAATTCCACTCCCAGATAAAGCCCTTCAGCTCTATTAACGGCTACCCACAACTTCTCCTCTGATTGATTGATAAAAATATACTAGACCTGTGTATAAGACTAGTGATACGAACATTTTAACTGCTATTATCTTCCTATCCATTTAACAAAGCTTCTATTTTCTCAGTTTTTGTATTAATTTTTGTTTAGTCTCTTCCCACATACCCTTAGCTGCCACACCAGAATCATTTTTAACCCATACTACAAAATACTTCTCTATAAATATGGATATTGTTGAACCAATTCCTATGTGGGTACATAATTTAACACTATTGCCTTTGTTTTAGCTAAATTAATTTTGTATCCCGAAATAAGAAACAGTCTCAAAATGTTGTACAGCACTGTAATCGCTCATTCTGGTTCGGTCGGGTATAAAATAATATATGCAAATAGAGCCTGCTTTTCTTGACTACCATACCAATTATATCCTTAAATTTCTGAGTCCCTTATTTTCTTTACCAATGGTTGTAAACATAATGCAGACAAAGGAGAAAGAACAACCCTGCCTGGTTCCTCTGCTCAAGCACAAGTTATCTGAGAGGACCCCCACACACTTGAATTTTCGCCTCCCATTCCTCATACATCCTCCTAATCAATTTTTTCTGGAAATGTAAATGCTTCCACTGCCCTGCAGATGAATTCCAAGACTACTCTCTCAAATGCTTTTTCTGCATTAACACCCAACAACAATGGTATTTTATTACATTCTGGTACCCCCTGGATCATCAATGCCCTGTTAATGTTAAATATTTGCCTCCTCTCCACAAAACCACACTGATCCATATCAATTTTGGCATTCTTTTAGCCATTTATAATCATGGTTTAGCACTGAAATGGGCCTGTATGAAGCTGGATATGATGGATCTTTATCTTCTTTAGGTATTACAGCTACCACTGCTTTCTTCCAATATGTATTTACTTCTCCTCTTAAAATACTATTAAACAAACCTTCTAGATCTTTCAGTTTTTCCCCCCTAGCTTCCAAACTTCCACAGGAATACCATCTATTCCCGAGGACTTTCCTGTAGACTCGTTATACATCATAATTATCTCATCTCCTCCTATCCTAACCATTAGTAATGGAGTCTCATCTGCCTCTAACCTTAGCATATTTAATTCTTCCATAAACATTTCCATCTTTCCTTGATTTCAACACTTCTTTGCTTTATACAGACTTTCACTGAATTTCTGAAATATTTCTAATACCTCTACAGGATCTCGTTACTTTCCTTATCATAGGCTCCCTAAGCATGGAGACAGCCCTTTCTACTTTCTCTTGCTGGAGTCATTGTGCTAAAAAAAGAAGTTATGTACTCACCATAACGTTCCATCTGAATATGTAACTTCATTTGTCAGCAACCTGTGGGTATCGGATCCGACCTGGATCCGAGCCGGCAGCTTTCCAAGCTAAAGATCTGAGCTCCAAGCTCCTCCCCCTACCCATAATACCCTACCTCCTTCCAGTCTCCAGATCGCGTTTGCCCAATTATACAATGTCACCTAGACGAAACAACAACCTGAAAACATCCTAATCTAATGAATACCAAAAGCTGATATTCTAGGATTCAGATAACCAGAGAACCAGGTTAGGGGGAAGGAGGGGGGTCTGTTGCTAAAAATTAGAAGTTATGTACTCACCATAACGTTCCATCTGAGTAGGTGGCTTCATTTGTCTGCAACCTGTGGGTCTTGGATCCGATATCGGATCCGAGCCGGCAACTATTTATACAGCTATGGATCAGAGCTCCTAGCTCCTCCCCTCACCCATAATCCCCTGCCAACCCCAAATGACCTCAGATCAAGTTTGCCCACCTATGTACACCTGGAAAGGTATCCCAACAGGAAAAGGCAGGATAATACAACAAAAACTAACTCTTCTGAAGGCCAGGGGGAAGGAGGGGGGGATGGTTGCAGACAAATGAAGCCACCTACTCAGATGGAACGTTATGGTGAGTACATAACTTCTAAATCTGGAGTAGGGACTTCATTTGTCAGCAACCTGTGGGACAGAGTCCCCAGCTACCTGAATCTTGGGCGGCCATCATGGAAGGATGTTCCAGAGCACTGCGGAGCCAAAGGATGCTCTCCCTCTGGAAATGACGTCCAGTTTGCAGTGGTTGATAAAGGTATGAAATGAGGCCCAAGTGACTGCCGAGCAAATATCATCCACGGGAACTCTAGATCTAAAGGCAGCAGAGGTAGATATGGAGCGAGTGGAATGTGCACGGGCCTCCCAGAAGCTTCAGAAGCTAGAAGAATACATTGGGAAATCCAGCGTGATAAGGTGACCTTCAAAACGGCTTTACCTTAACTGAATTTGGCAAAGGAAATGAACAGCTGATTGGATTGTCTGTGACCAGCAGTCCTATGAATATAGAAACACAGCTGCCTGTGCACATCTAAAGAATGCAGCTTGTACTCTCCTTTATTTTGATAATTAGGGAAGAAAACTGGTAGGTTAATGGACGGATTGATATTGGTTTCTGAGGCCACCTTGGGTAGGAAGGAGGGATTGGTCCTGAGGTACACTCTATCCTGATGAAAAACCAAGTAAGGGGGTTTTACGGAAAGAGCTTGAAGTTCCGAAACTCTTTTCGCTGAAGTGACGGCTACCAGGAATGCTGTTTTCCAAAACAGGTATTTAAGATCGGCCGAGGCAGCTGGTTCAAAGGGAGAAGTAGTCAAGGCTTGAAGAACTAGTGATAGATCCCAAGGGGGTATGGCTTCTTTGATAGGGGGCCTGAGCAGAAAAGTACCCTTGAGGAAGGTTTTACATAGTTTAGCTGACATCAAAGGACCTGTCATGTCCTACATGGTAATGGGAGATGGCTGCCAATTGTACCTTGACTGTCGAACAGCAAGCCCCTTGCTGAAAAAGTACGGTGAGGAAGTCCAACACGGACGTTAACGGAGCAGTGAAGGGGTCCAAATTATGATGTTCTGCCCAGACGGAGAAGCGCCTCCATTTACTGCGGTAAACTTTCCTGGTGGAAGGTTTATGCGCTGCCACCAAGATGGCTTTGAATGGTGAAGAGATGCCGGGAGTCATGATTAAGAGTGGAACTGGAGCAGCCAAGCTGTCAGCTTCAGGTTGTCCAGATTCGGGGTCGGTAAGCCTGATGGATGGGATATTAGATCCAGGCTGGGGATCCAGAATCCAGGGAGGATTCACCAAGTGAGACCACAGGTAAGGAAACCAAGTTTGCCGAGGCCAGAATGGGGCAATGAGGATTATTCTGCTCCCCATCCAAGAGGCTTTCTCTAAGAGCTTTAGCATTAGGAGTAGAGGAGGACAGGCATAAAGTAGACCGGGCGGCCAAGCATGCACTAGAACGTCTCTCGGGGCTTTCCCTGGTGGGGGAATCAGAGCTAAGAAGCTGTCGCATTTCGTATTTGAGGGAGAGGCAAAGAGATCGCAGCAGGGTTGCCCCCCATTTTGCAAATATCTGCTTCGCTACTCGGGAGTTGAGAGACCACTCGTAAGGGGAAAGAATAGTGTGGCTGAGTTTGTCCGCCAGAATGTTGGCCCGTCCCGGAATGTGCGTTGTGATCAGAAAGCGGTTGGTGGAGATTGCCCATTCCCACACCCTCATGGCCTCTCAGTAGAGAGGATAAGACCTGGTCCCCCCCTGTTTGTTGATGTACCGGACAACTGACATGTTGTCCATCTGTATCGCAATAGTTCCTATGGGAAGAAGGTTCTGAAGTGCTTGCAACGCTAACAGCACCGCCCTCATCTCCAGAACATTGATATGCAGGGAGGTCTCTGTGTCGTTCCACGTGCCTTGGATTGTTCTGCCTGAGTAATGCCCCCCCCCACCCGAGGCGAGAAGCGTCCGTGGTCACCGTGACGAGAGGAGGTGAAGCGCAGAAGGGTCGGCCTGTATGGAGGTCTGGGGACTGAAGCCACCATAACAGGGCCCTCCTGCAAGCCTTGCTGATAGAGATAGGGTGATTGAGAGGAAGAAGCTGAAAGGACCATTGTACTTGGAGGGTCCACTGTAGTACCCTCATATTTAGACGAGCGCATGGAAGAAGCATTATTGCTGCTGCCATGGAGCCCAGTGCCCTCAGGACCAATTCTGCCGGTGGAGCTTCTGATTGGAGGATGGCCCGCACATGAAGTCTCAGATTCTGTAGTCGTTCCGAAGTGAGGTAGGCTCGCAGACTTCTCATATCCAATCTGGCCCCTATGAACTCTATCACTTGTGTCGGAGCAAGGGAGGATTTGTCCGTATTGATCATGATGCCTAACTGGGGGGCTAGGTGGAGAAAAAAATCTCTGGCTGAGCAGAGTAGATGCCTTGTTGGGGCGGTCAGGAGCCAGTCGTCTAGGTACGGGAAGACATGCATTCCCTGGAGTCTCAGGTGGGCCGCTATCACTGCTAAAACTTTGGTGAACACCCTGTGGTGAGGCCAAAGGGAAGGACCCTGAACTGATAGTGGCTGGCTCCCAGCCGGAAGTGGAGAAACCTCCTGGATCGTCTGTCCATTAAAATGTGGTAGTACGCATCCTTGAGGTCTATTGAGCACATCCAGTCTTTCTCCCGCAAGAGGGGGAGAATGGATTGAAGAGTGACCATTCGAAATTTCTCCTTGGTTACAGACAGGTTCAAGAGGGAAAGGTCTAGAATTGGTCTCAAGTCCCCCGTCTTTTTTGGCACCAGAAAGAACCTGGAGTAAAACCCTAATCCGAGCTGGTCTGGGGGGACGGGTTGGACGGCTCTTTTTTCTAGCAGCTGCTGGATTTCTGCGGCTGCAGCCTCCCTCTGACCGGGTGGTACATCGGGGAGGTTCCTGAGTCTGGGGACATGTTGCATTGGGATTTTGTAACCTCTGGATATAATCTGAAGCACCCAGCGGTCTGATGTGATGGACTCCCATGCCGCCAGATGCCTCGAGAAGCACCCCCCGACTGCCTCCAGAGTGGAGCAGTCGGGCAACCCTTCAGGGCTGTTGCGTGGGCCGATCAGAGAAGGATTCTCTGGGCACAAAATTTCTCGGGGCCCCTCAGCCTCTAGGGCGGAGTCCTCCCTGTCCTCTGCCACGGAAGGACTGGTTGTCCGGAGCAGGTTGGGAATGTTGCGATTTCCAGAACCACCACTTCTTCTGTCCCTTTTGGTTCTTGGAGAAGGACCTCTGGGGAGCAGAGATGATTCTGACGGCAGACAACGTCTTCCCGTCCTTCTCGTTCTGGACAAGTGTCTCGTGAACGGTCTTGCCAAACAAGGCAGAACCATCAAAGGGGGCATTCGCAAAGGACGCCTTAAAGGGCTCCGCGAAGTCACAATGTCAGAGCCAGGCCTGGCGTCTCATAACCAGGCCCGCTCCACTAGCTCTAGCGGCTCCCTCAGTGGCGTGAGACAACAGCCGCATAGAGGTATTGGAAATAGATCTTAGAGTGGCCATACGAGTGGAGTACAACTGCTTGTCCTCTGCCGACATGGACTCCGGGGGGGGAAGCAGCGTATTCTTTAATAATATCCCGCTGCATCCTGATGACATGTGCCATGTAGTTCAGGGACCTTACTGAGAAGGTCGCTGAACTAAATACCCGCTTCCCAAGGCGATCCATCGAGCGGGACTCCTTGCTCTGTTGATGGACCGAGGGGCTCTCCTGAGCTAGTTCCCTCTTAGTGGCTGCCGCCATCAACTTGCTCCAATGGGACCGGTCTGCGGGGGGGGGGGGCTCAAAATCCTATCCGGGCATTTAGGGACTGGCTCCACAGTGTCCGGCTCCTTCCACGCCCTGGCGGTAACAAGGTCCACCAGCGGATCGGCCGGAGGGGACACCCAAGAGGTAGACGGGCCTGCCTCAAATGCCTCCAGAAGCACAGACTCGTCGGAGGAAGCCTTGGGGCAGACCACCCCCCCTGATCCTGAGCATTTCCATGATGTCTCCAAAGGAGACATCCTCAGGGGGTGACCTTGGGGAGCCTTCCCCTTCATCCAAGTCCGTGTCCTCTGTTAAAGACTCGGGGGAGTCCACGTGCCTCCTCTTATACTTATGCTTGCAAGGCACTTCCTCGGGGGGGGCTGTCCGAGGAGGTCTCACCAGCAATGTCCTGTTCCAAAGGAACAACCTGGGACATCGAAGCAGGCTGTCCCTGTGGCCGGGTGATGGAAGCCTGACCCAGCAGAGAGGGAGTGCAGGGTGGAGCCGAGACAAGGGCCGGAGGTCTGGATGCTCTCGACAGAGCCCTCTCCACTACATCGAAGGAGTCGCTCTCCCTGGGCTCCGAGAGCCGACTCCCACAAGGATCCGATGAAGGGATCGGAACCAGCGCAGAGACCGTCGGATCCGAGGGACCAGTGTGCTCCGACCTTGACGGAGCCGAAGGCGCACTGAATCCATCGGATCCGAAGCTCGGGCCACAGCTCCGAGAGGTCTGATCCAACGATGGAACCAACAGACTCGAAGGCAGGGTCGGATCCGAAGTACACAGTACTGTCGGCGCCGACCCACTCCCGGCTCCAAGTGCTCCGAACCCAGTAAGCGGGTCGGAGAAGGAGCTATCGGAGCAAAAAAGGGTGTCGAGCTCCCCCCCGAAGGGGGGGGAGGCAGGAGCACTCCCATCTGCAGCTGGGCCTGGATGAACCTTCTCATCATCCGGTCCAAGTCTGCATCAGACAGGCTATAGGTGGATCTCAACGAGGCCACCGAGGCAGGCCTGGAATGCCGCCTCGATGACCTCGACAGAGATCGGGTCTCCTCCTCCTCGGGTCCCGGGGAGAAGCAAGGTGATCGGAGCCAAGGAGGAGGAGACCTGGAAGCCATGGAGGGAGAAGCTCGCTTAGCTGGGGGGGCCGAAGCGGAGGCCTCGGCCCGCCACTTGTGGTGTTTCTCCCTGTCCTCCGGCGCTTTAGTGGGAGTTTGAATCCCGGCTGGGGGAAGGGGGGTAGGAGTGGCCACCACCACAGGCTGAGGAGGTGCCATGGGAGTAGCGGAGGCTGAAGCCGAATCCGGGGGCAAAAGTCCCGCCAGGACCAGCTTCGACCTCCGCTCCTTCAGTGCCCTGGGGTTGAACGCTGCACAAATGGTACATCCCGAGGACAGGTGTTCAACCCCAAGACACCGAACACACTGAGTGTGGCCATCTGCCGGAGAGAGCTTATGGCCACATTCAGTGCATTTAGAAAAAATTGGTTTTGGGGCCTCTGACATACCCAAAACTAAATAAAAGCTACACAAGCACACTCCGCCCCAAACGCAAGCACACTCTAACGACCAGCGAAGGGAGGGTAAACACTAAAAATTTAAAAATTAAATGAAAAACGGGAAACCTAACACACACACTGATTAAATTACTGAAAAGTAGGCTTATTAGACAAAAAAAGACATCTCAAAAAATTGCCAGGAGCTCAAAATCCAGCTGACACACTCAAGAGCGGCAAACTAGATCTGAGGTCATTTGGGGTTGGCAGGGGATTATGGGTGAGGGGAGGAGCTAGGAGCTCTGATCCATAGCTGTATAAATAGTTGCCGGCTCGGATCCGATATCGGATCCAAGACCCACAGGTTGCTGACAAATGAAGTCTCTACTCCAGATATGAAGTCACATACTCAGATGGAACGTTATGGTGAGTACATAACTTCTTTATCTGAAGTAGTTAACTTCATTTGATCAGCAACCTGTGGGACAGAGTCCCCAGCTACTAAAAAGACTTGGGAGGTCCTCAAGGAAGGATATTCCGGAGCACTGCAGAGCCAAAAGCTGCTCTTCCTCTGGATATTAAATCCAATTTATAAAGAGAGATAAAGGTATGAGAGGAAGCCCAAGTAGCCGTAGAACAAATATCATCCAAGGGCACTCTTGACCAGAATGGAGCAGAAGTAGCCATAGAACAGGTAGAATGGGCATGAACCCCTAAGGGCTCAGGCACACCAGATATCTTGTATGTGAGCAAAATGCAGTGAGAAATCCATCTAGCTAAAGTCACCTTCGACAATGGCTTACCCAAGAAAGGCTTCGCAAAGGAAACAAATAGCTGCTCTGACTTGCGAAAGGCAGCTGTTTTGTGTAGGTAAAAGCGCAATTGTCTATGAACATCTAACAAATGAAGTTTGTATTCCCCTTTATTCGGATAGTTAGGGGAGAAAACTGGTAGATTAATGGACTGATTAATGTTCGCCTCAAAAACCACTTTAGGTAAGAAGGAAGGGTCAGTCCTGAAAGAGACTCTGTCCTTATGGAAAACAAGATATGGGGGTTTAGTACAAAGGGCCTGGAGTTCTGACACCCTTCTAGCTGAAGTAATAGCTATTAAGAAAGCAGTTTTCCAACATAAGAATTTTAAATCAACTGAAGCTGCAGGTTCAAAGGGTGTCCCAGTTAGAGCCTGAAGGACCAAGGTCAGGTCCCATGGGGGAACAGCGTTCCTAATAGGAGGTCTCAAAAGAAAGGTTCCTTTTAAGAAGGTCTTACAAAATCTTAGTGGAAGCTAAAGGACTAAGATTGTCTCCAATGTAAAAATGGGAAATGGCAGCCATTTGAACCTTTACAGTAGAAGAACTGGCCCCTTACTGAAAAATATGAGATAGGAAATCAAGCACTGCTGGAATGGGAGCAGTGAAAGGATCCAAATTCTTATGTGAGGCCCAAATGGAAAACCGTTTCCATTTGCTGTTGTAAACCTTCCTAATAGGAGGCTTATGCGCCGCTACCAGGATGGATCTAACTGCGGACGTGATACCGGGAGTCCTGGCAACTAATGGAACTGGATCAACCAAGCTGAGAGCTTGAGGTCGTCCAGATTCGGAGTTTCTAATCCCGAAGGATGAGAAATCAGATCCGGGATGGGATCTAAGATCCAAAGAGGAGCTATGAGAGGAGACCGTAGGTACGGGAACCAGGTTTGATGAGGCCAGAATGGGGCTATGAGGATAATCTTGTTCCCCAACCAACGAGCTTTCTGTAAAAACTTTGTCATTAATGGAAGAGGAGGATAGGCATAAAGAAGACCGGATGGCCAAGCATGAACTAGAGCATCTCTGGGGCTTTCCCCCTGGGTTGGAGTTAGAGCGAAAAACTCGCTGCACTTCGCGTTTGAAGGCGATGCGAAAAGATCGCAGCAAGACTGACCCCACTTGCGGAAGATCTGTTTCGCTACTAAGGAGTTCAGAGACCACTCGTAAGGCGAGAGGATAGTTTGACTCAGCTTGTCTGCTAGGATGTTGGACCAACCCGGAATGTGCGTTGCTAACAGAAAACGGTTGGTGGATATCACCCAATCCCAAACTCTCATGGCCTCCCGGCAAAGAAGGTAAGACCTGTTCCCCCCGTTTGTTGATGTACCAGACCACTGACATGTTGTCTGTCTGAATTGCAATAGTCCCTGGAAGGAGAAAGGCATGAAGAGCTTGCAACTCTAGAAGCACCACTCTCAACTCTAGAACATTGATATGCAGAACGGTCTCTGTCTGAGTCCATGTACCTTGGACAGTTCTGCCCATACAATGCCCCCCCCTATCAAGGCGAGAAGCATCCATGGTTACCGTGGCTTGGGGTTGTGGCATTATGAACTGTCGTCCTTCCCGAAGCTCCCGAGATTGGAGCCACCATATGAGGGAATTTCTGCAAACTCTGCTGAGGGGGATCAGAGAGTCAACGGGTGTTGAAGGATGGACCACTGGACCTGCAAGGTCCACTGGAGGACCCTCATGTGCAAGCAAGGTAAGGGTGAAAGGCTGATTGCTGCTGCCATGGACCCTAAGGCTCTCAGGACCAACTCCGCTGATGGGGCTGGAGATTGAAGGCATGCTAGGACGTGAAGGGTTAAGCTGCGAAGCCTGCCCAAGGTCAAGGCGGCCTTGGTCTGAAGCACATCAATTCTGGCCCCTATGAAGTCCAGGACTTGCATTGGTTGAAGGGATAATTTCTTATAATTTATAGTGATTCCCAACTGGGAGGCTAAGAAAAGGAAGCAATCCGTGGCTGAGCAGAGTAGATGCCTGGTGGAGGCGGCAAGGAACCAGTCGTCCAGGTAAGGAAAAACCTGTACTCCCTGAAGCCGCAGGTAGGCTGCTACAACTGCCATGACCTTGGTGAACACCTTGGAGGCTGTGGTGAGGCCGAATGGTAGGACCCTGAACTGGTAATGACTGGCCCCCAACCGAAAGCGGAGAAACCTCCTGGATCGTCTGTCCATGAGAATGTGGTAGTACGCATCCTTGAGGTCTATGGAGCACATCCAGTCATTCTCCTGCAGTAGGGGGAGAAAGGATTGAAGAGTGACCATCTGGAATTTCTCCTTGGCAATGAAGAGGTTCATTGTAGAAAGGTCGAGAATTGGTCTCAAGTCCCCCGTCTTTTTTTGGCACCAACAAGAACCTGGAGTAATTGCCTAACCTGGACTGGTCTGGGAGGACGTGCTGGATGGCTCTTTTTTCTAGCAGCTTCTTTATTTCTAAAGCTGCAGCCTCCCTCTGACTGGGTGGAACATCGGGGAGGCGCCTCGATTGAGGAGGAAGGTTTATGAAGGGGATAGAGTAGCCTCTGGATATTATTTGAAGCACCCAGCTGTCGTGATGGACTCCCACAGTGCCAGGTGCTTCGAAAAACACCCCCCCGACTGCCTCCAGAGAGGAGCAGTTGGGCAACCATTCAGGGCTGCTGCGTGGGTCTATCGGAGAAAGGTTCACGCAACCCAAGATTCTTCGGCCCCCCCTCTGCCTCTGGGCCGGCGTCCACCTTGTCCCCGCCTGCCTCTGAAGGATGAAAGGTCCGGAGCGTAACGGGACTTCTGAGATTTCTGGATCATCTTTTATCCTCTCTGGTTCCTGGAAAAGGACCTCTGAGGAACTGAGAAGCGGATTCCAACGGCAGACAGCGTCTTCCTCGCTCTGGACCAATGTATCGCAGACGGTCTTGCCAAACAGGGTAGAACCGAAGGGAGCGTTCGCAAAGGACGCCTTGAAGGGTTCCACAAAAATCACAAAGTCGGAGCCAGGCATGATGCAGTAAGGCGATGCCTGATCCGCTGGCTCTAGCGGCCCCCCTTCATGGCATGGGAGATTAGCCGTATAGACGTGTTCGACACAGATTTCAGAGTAGCCATGCGAGTTGAGAAGGTCCGTTTGTCCTCGGCCGACATGGACTCAGGGGGAGACTCAGCGTATTCTTTCACCAGATTCCGCTGAAGCCTAATCACATGGGCCAAGTAATTCAGCGCCCTTATGGAAAGGTAGCTGAAGCAAACATCCGCCTTCCGATGCGATCCATCATTTGAGACTCCTTATCGGGAGGATGGACCGAGGAACTATCCTGTGCCAGTTCCTTCTTGGAGGCAGCCGCCGCCACCATGGCATCTACCGGGGAACCTTTACTCCACACTGTCCTATCCACAGGGGGACTTAGGATCTTATCTGATCTCCTGGGGATTGGCTCTACAGTGTCCGGCTCCTTCCATGCCCTGGTAGTAATAAGGTCTACCAGGAAGTTGGCCGGAGGGGACACCCAAGAGGTAGACGGGCCTGCGTCAAACGCCTCCAGAAACAGACTCATCCGAGGAAAGGTTTTGGGCTGACCACCTCCCTTTTAGGCGCAGCATTTCCATAATGTCTCCAAAGGAGACATCCTCGGGAGGGGTGTGTGACCTGGGGGAACCCTCCCCTTCCTCTAAATCGGTGTCTTCCGTGAGGGACTCGGGGGAGTCCAAGTGCCTCCTTTTACACTTATGTTTGTGAGGGACCTCCTAGGTGGGACTGTCTGAGGAAGGCTCACCAACAGGGTCATATTCCTCCAGTGGGACTGACTGGGGCATCAACGCAGGCTGTCCCTGGAGCCGGATGATGGAAGACAAGCCCATCTGCAAGGGAATGGTGGCTGGATCCGTAGCACGAGCAAGGGGTCTCAAACCTCTCGAGAGAACCCTCCCCACCACGTCGAAGGCCGAAGGTGAACAGCTCTCTCTGGGTTCCATGAGCAACACCCTCGGATCCGACGCGGGGATCGGAGCCGAAGCGATTGGACCCGAAAGGGAAGTGTGCTACGACCGCAACGGAGCCGAAGACGCACCTACTCCCTTGGATCCGACGCGTGGCTCTCGGCTTCGAGAGCTCGGATCCGAAAAGGGATCCGACTAACTCGAGGGCATGGCCGGCGAAGTAGCCACTACTGTCGGTGCCGACACCCTGACTCCAAGACTACTCGGATCAGACGTTGGCTCCGAAACCCGATAATGGATCGGAGAAGGAGCTATGGGGGCAAAAAATGGGG
Organism: Protopterus annectens; assembly: GCF_019279795.1. Classification (NCBI taxonomy): domain Eukaryota; kingdom Metazoa; phylum Chordata; order Ceratodontiformes; family Protopteridae; genus Protopterus; species Protopterus annectens. The sequence continues at coordinate 308,955,617 of NC_056751.1, read as the reverse complement.
CAGAGCTCCCCCCCCGGAAGGGGGGGGGAGGCAGGAGCACTCCCATCTGCATCTGGGCCTGTAGGAAGTGACACATCATCCGGTCCATGTCAGCGTCCGAAAAGCTTCGTGTTGACCTAGAAGAGGCTGCCGAAGCTGGCTGGGAAGGCCGCCGCGACCTCGAAGATGGTCAGGGCTCCTCTTCCGGCTCCGGTGAGGAACATGGGGAACAGAGCCAAGAGGGGGAAGACCCAGAAATCTTCAGGGGAGAAGAGAGCTGTTTAGCCGGCGGGGCCGAGGGGGCAGAGTCGGCCCGTCGCTTGTGGCTCCTATGCTTCTATCTCTCTCTCTTTCTCCCCCTCTCTCTCTCCTCTCTTTTCTGTTTGCCTCCTTCTCTCCCTGGGAAAGGGTGGGAGGTTGAGTCCCAGCCAGGGGAGATAGTACAGCTGGCTGAATAGCCGCAGCCGTGGCTGGATCCATTGAGGGAGAGGAGGAAGAAGCAGAATCCGCAGGCAAAAGACCCGCCAGGATCAGCTTGTTCCTCCTATCCCTCACAGCCCGGGGGTTAAAGGCTGCACAGATATGGCAAATGCGCTACCCCCAGGCAAAGAACGCACTGAGTGTGGCCATCGGCTGGGGAGGGATTATGGCCACACTTAGAAAAAATGGCCTTAGGGCCTTCGGCCAAAACAAAAAAACACAACCACACACACAGGCACACAAGAATAAGGGGAAGGGTGAATATATAAAAATTAAGCTAAGCTAATGGGTTTAAACTAAACACAAACACACACCTCTCTAATTTTACCAAAAGTCCAGAATTTGACAAATACTTCCTACCTAACTGCCAGGAGCTCGTAACTCGTGCTTGTTAAAGCCGCAACAAACGAGATGTGGGGACTGGAAGGAGGTAGCAGGGTATTATAGGTAAGGGGAGGAGCTTGGAGCTCGCATCTTTAGCTTGGAAAGCTGCCGGCTCGGATCCAGGTCGGATCAGATACCCACAGGTTGCTGATCAAATGAAGTTAACTACTTCAGATGTTTGTGTGTACTAATATTATCAAAAATAGCTGCTTAACAGCAATCTTTCTAAACTCATGTACATTATTGAGGTAATCCCTTATTTTCTGCTTAGCATTCTGCAGTTGATCCTCCTCTTGTTCTGAGAGATTCCCCCTAGTCTGCAATACTTTAGTATTTGTCAGTCCCTCTAAATAATTCTTGCTACTTCTTGACCATAAGCCCCTTTCATTTCCACCCTATTTTTAAACTACACTTTAAGAGTATCCCACACATTAAGCATATCCCACTCTAACTATATTTTCAGAAATAATTTCCATCCTCTTGAATAGCTCCTGAATACTTTCCACTAACCATTCCTTAAATTACTCTTTTCAACAGACAGGTGGTGTAGATCAGAGTGCAAGTGATATGTACGTTGTATCTTTAAGAAGCACGTCAAGACTAATCAGACTGCAAGTGATGTGTACACGTTGCATCTTTAAGAAGCACATCAAGGATATACATGCAGGTATAAATTCCAGACATATGCAATCCCTAGTGCCATTTTTGAAAGTACAGCTAGGGAGACAGCATGCAAGATCACAGTTAGTTTGTATACAAGTTAAAGGCCGTAATCTTCTATAGTGATGTGTTAGTATAAAATAAAGCTGCTTGAACAGAACCCATGAGGACTCTACTATTGTGTCCTAGACAGGAGAGAGACATGGTGTCAGAACTGGGATCGAAGAGAATAATATTCAGAGCTATGAGGTGCAGAGATGACAGTGAAGGTAAAACAGAGAAAACAGCACAAATACAAAAAAGAATCAAAGGTAAATGAGAAAATAGCACAAACTGTTTATTTGATACAAGAGACAAAGGGGCATTACAAGAGCACAAACCACATTATTAAGCAAGCGGAAAGCAAAAAAGTTTGTTAACCAAAGAAAATGTTTAAAACAAAAGTATTTGATGAAACGAATAACAGTAAAGGAAAACAAGCATGTTTAGAGCAAAATGAGTGTGGTTAAGGCAAAACTGGGCATGTTTACAGTCAACGAGCACAAGAAAAGTATGTTGGGCATGGAAAGGGCTTAATCAAGCAAAATGAATATAACAAGGGCAAAAAGGGCACATTAAGAAAAAATAAAGCAAGGCGACTGTGTTTTGGCATAACTATGATATTCAAAGTATCTTAAAGTGTGTAAAAGTGCTTACACAGTGTGCTTATTACTGTGCATGCATTTCAGAGTTGGTGTGTGCAAAGTGCAAAAAACTTTTTACTAAAATCAATCTAAGGTCCTTGATCCAGTCATTCCTCCATGCAAGAATGAGAAAAAGCACATCAATTTTTTCTTCTGTCGTGCTTGTTTAACCAGGCTTTTTTTTTTTTTTTTTACATCACAGTGCCTACATTCCTTAAAACTGAACAAGGAGAGACAGAGAAGGGAGAAAGAAACAAAACAAAAAAAAAATAGCAGCTATTTACAATCCACATTAGACTTAAAAATAAAAACTACTATTAAGAAAATGTTTTCTTTACTTGCGGTCAACTTTCGCTCCTCTCTTCCCCTCCTCAAAGCATTTTTGCGAACATTATTGACATGAAGTAGTGCATACACTTCAGAGTCCTCCACAAGTACAACACTGAAAACGCCCAATATTTCCAGATTTTCTTATTCTGTCTTAATTCACAAATATTATTGCATTGTAATACCACATCAAATGACTGGTTTTATTACTGCTCATCCCAATCTTCCAAATCTCGTCTCTGCTTCATTTTCAATGTACACACAATTCTTCTAGTCAACTCGTGCTTCCTCCTTCTCTCCAACATGTTCCACTGAAACACTGAAAAACGTTTCACAGGTAGTCTCTCTTTGTGATCTTTATTACCAGAAAAACAAGAAACAGAATCTCCTTCTGTTTCACAGCTCACTTTTTGTTGGACACACCACACTTTTCTTCCTTAGCATGTACTACTTCAAAAAATGACTTTTTGTCCCTCCATGGAAGGATACCTTGACGACAGCAGAGTACAGTGGTTTGGATCTCACAACCGAGTTTCGACATTCCCTGAAGAGCGGAATTAATTTACTCTTCTGCCTGGTATATAATAATTAATCATTCTCCACAAACACTCTGCTGTCTCCCACTTTTAGTATTTTGTCCTGCCACAGCTTTGTCAGAATCAACTCCTTCTGCTAGTAGGATTGCATCTTTACTATTAAAGGTCTAGGATGCTTTCTTAAAGTTAGGTTTGGGGCATACATAATGTGCCCTTTCAACTAGCAACTCTTGCTGTGGAATACCAGTCAAGTTGTTTATTTATGCTTTCATAAAATGAATGCAGTCTGTTCTTCCAGCTTCTATGGTACAGCTGAATGTCTGAGGTTTTCCCTGTGTGCTCTGTCCTTTAATTCTGTTACTTTTTTGAAACCTCTATTCCTGAGAAGTCTCGTATTCAGCCAGCCTTTTCTTCATTTCAACCAAATTTTTGCAGATTTATAACCTCATCTGAATATCTGTTTAATGCTTAGTCTATTTTTTCTAGCCTTTTGTTGTGTTGATAATACTCCATTACTATTCCATTTATTTTAACCAGATCTGTATGCAGTTGTCTTGCATCTTCCTGTAGGTTACTGTAAGTCATGTCTGGAGGTTCCACTGCTTTGTGTTGAACAGCTGCAGAACTTTCCCCAGTCAAGTGTTTATTTCTCACTTCTTGTAGTTTTTTCCAGGTGCTCTGTATTTCTTTTTTTCCTGACATACAGGCACTACACTTACTACCCAGTTGCTAAAATTCACCCATAAACACACAAGTCTGCTGGCTTTCTATTGAGTTTCTGTTCTCTCACTGGGAGAGCTAGAGTTAAGCTGCTATTCAAGGTGTACACATCTTGGAAGTTGGAAGGAATTAACTATTGAAGAAAGGAATACTATCACACTGCTAGAATAAAAAGAAGTAAGGGACATAGTGTGTCAAGATTTTTTTGTTGATTTTGTCCATACAAATATTATCGGTGAAGGCAAATATGCCATATAAAAGTATAAAAAAGACAAAGTTTGCTTATATTGTGGCGAATTTGAAACTTGTGACAATTTTTTTAAATGTGAAAAATGTAAAATGTTATGGAAAAAGATAATAGATATGAACGACGTGGAAGGATTTCAAGTTGTGAAGAATTTAAACATGGATATGATTGAATTGGGATATTACAGAAACAAAAGTAAGAAACAGGTTGAAAGAGTTGATAAAATGCTTGCTATATTATGTTTAATTTGGAATCAGAGTTAAGGAAATCGTGTTTAATGAAAAATGGGACTTGGCAATGATGTAAAAAAAAATAAGGTTTGGGTTATGGAGTGGGAGTCTAAAAAAGCAATTATGTGTTTTATATGACAAAGATAATGGAACAAGAGAATGTGATGCATGACTTGTAAAAAAAAAAATATATACATATATATATATAAATATATATATATATATATATATATATATATATATATATATATATATATATATATATATATACACAAACATACATATACAAATACACACAGTGTAATGTAAATACTTAAAATATATGTATATATATATAATATATATATATATATATATGTATATTGTAAATACGCAGGAATGTAAATTGAATGTGTAAATATTTATGAATCGTGCAAATAAAGAACCCCTATTCTTTTTGATAGGTGTCATGAGATCTCTTAAACACCTGAGCTACCACCAAGTCAATCAAATGGGGCCTCAGTTTAATGTCTCATCAGAAGAACTTCACACACGAGTACAGCACCCCCACTTATGTTGCACTACAGTGTCAAACATACCGTGCTGTTTGTTAAATAGTATTATACCATGATCCCCCCAAAACGTGCACGCTGATTGGCCAGCGTGCCTGTTGTAAATCGAGTTATACTAATGGAAAAAGGTCCGGTCGCCCGGACTTTTTTCCATTAGTATAACTCGTTTTTTTTAAACACTGTCTCGCTATGTTAAATGGGTTTAACACAGCGAGACAGCTTTAAAATAAGCAACGGAGATCTCCGTTGCTTATTTTAAAGCTGTCTCGCCATGTTAAACCCATTTAACATAGCGAGACAGTGTTTAAAAACGGAGAAAGCAAGATCTCCGTTGCTTTTTAGTCTCGCTATGTTAAATGAGTTTAACATAGCGAGACAGTTTAAAATAAGCAACGGAGATGTCCGTTGCTTATTTTAAACTGTCTCGCTATGTTAAACTCATTTAACATAGCGAGACACTAAAAGCAACGGAGATCTTGCTTTCTCCGTTGCTCACAACTCTGATGTACTGCGCAGGCGCGCAGTACATCAGAACTGCCGCGGATGCCAGACATCTGCGGAAGGGCAGTAAACAGGCATTATACTATGCCATTATTTAAGAAAAGTAACAGTTTCTTTTCTTAAATAATGTCATGTATAATAGCAATAACCCACTTCTGGGTGTGGGTAATGCTAAATTTACCCACGGTTGGCTTTGTTTGGTCCCTCGGGCTTCGCCCTCGGGACCAAACCACGCCAACCGTGGGTAAATTTAGCATTACCCACACCCAGGCGTGGGTTATTGCTATACTAAACATGTCCTGGCAGCATCTCCCCATAAACTGTTTAACTTGAGCCTGGCTACAACTCTGTCTTAGAAGTATGGCATACAACACTGGTTGCAACTCCACAAAGGTGACTATTACTGATCCCAAAAACTATAGGCCTATCAGTCTGATAAGCCTCATTTTTAAGGCCGTAGAAAACATATAACAGACTTGATTCCAATTTGATGTAAAAATTAAAAATCTCATCAGGTTAGATCTGCAGCAGTTTTGTTTTATTAAAGGGTAGATCCTGTCTTATGAAGGGAGGGGTCAGATATTATTACTGAAAGTATAAACTGAAGGAAAATATAAAGATAGTAGAACAATATTTTATGAAAGTTTAAACAAATTTAAAGGATTAATGAAATTACATGTGAAAGGGAATAGGAGTTCTACAACTTGGCCTTAAAAATTACTTTGTTTTTGTAATGTATAAACCACAGAACATGTTTTTAGGTTGTGAAAATGTGAAAGTTTTAGGGGAATAGGTTATTAAAGAAAGGGTTGTTTGTGGTATAAAAAAGACAGAAAATATGAATACGATATTAGTTGGCTTTTAAGGAGCACACATTTATCACTGATTAAGTTGGTATTGTATAGAACATTTTAAAGGAAAAATTAAAAGTTTTAAGGTGTGGGATTTGTCTGAATTTTTTAATACAATACGATTATGGTTGTGGCAACAATAGTGGGGAGTAATGAGAAAATTAATTATATTATTTGTTGATGTATTTAGTCCCGTGTAAATAGTATAAATATTCTTTTTTTTATTGTAACTAGTGTAACTATTGTAAATCAAGAACCCCTACACTTTCTGAAAGTTGCAGTAGGATCTTTATACCCACCTGAAATATAACTAACTCAATCATAGAAGACCCCAATTCAGTGACTCAATCGAAGGATGGCAAACGTAAGAGTGCAGCACCTGCCTTATGCTGTAAAACGGTCAGTAAACTCTCTACCTGGTACGGGAACAGAAACCAGTCTTCTACACTAAAGGCATGTGCGCTACCTGTTGTGCTGCTGATATTACCTGAGAGAGAGTGTCAGTCCATATGTGCAGCTGCCTGACAGTGCACAAGCAAATTAGTACCAAGCTACAAATTCAAAATGTCCTCAATCGTTTTAACCATATGGTCCAGAAAATCCAACAAGAATTTGGTGACATGGGTTTGGCAATTAATTGTGCTGAAGGACAAAGTTGCTGAAAAATAAACTTTCTCCCAAACTCATCTGAGGCTCTGCCTTCTTCCTAATCTCCAGGTAAGGAATTCAGGGCAGGGTCTATCTCTGAACCCTTGTCGGGGTCAACAAGGTCCACTACAAAGTAATGCACTGGGTTTTTGTACAAATCCTTATGTATGGCTTGCACCCTGTAGAAGCTGTTTGGCTTTCTGGCAATGAGAGTTTGTGGCCTGGGATGCTGCTACAAATGCATTCTGTGGGTCTCCCCTGATAGGACGAATCGCCAAAGGCTTGTAGAAATTTGATCTCGAACTCAAATTTTCTTTTTTCAGTATCTGAAGGCCTTCTCACTTGATTTTTTTTCATGTGGGTCAGTTTTCCCAAAAGACATTTCCTCAATGGGTGAGTCAGAAGACAAGGCATCCCCCTACATCACAGCCTGGTTGAGATAAGATCGGAGACATAGCCCCTATTCTTCTTGGTCAAGTCTCCTGAGGTTCTTCCTCGTCTCTTAAGAAATATCTCATTTCTAATACTAGGATAAGGAAGAGAGGTCTAGTTGCTGTTGGTCTTGTTGGATAGGTAGCATAGCCTCTAAGGCCTACAGGACATCCTGGGCCAATAAGAACCAGTCCACCTGGTCTAACTCTCAAGGAGGTGGAGGCACCAAAATCTTTTTTTTTTTTTTTTTTTATAGAGGGAAATATGTCAGGTAATTAGGTGGAGGAATATGCCTTGTGTTCAGTGTCTTTTTGAGGTGTCTGCTCATTTGCAAGGACTTAAACAGTCTGGTAGGCCAGACATTTATGTCAAAATCTCAGTGCTGTGTGAATTCTGTTCTCTCCTTCAGTAACACATCTTGAGTTCTTCTCTGTTCCCTCTAGGCTAGGCATCCAAGTAAGGCCCTAACAAGCTTTGTGGTCCATACTAAGTTTCCTGGCTCTATGATGGCCTCCAAAGGGGCATCTTCAGAGCGCCGAAGAAAACAGAAGTATGGGCTCTCTAGGGCATACAAAAGCACTACATTGGTGGCATTCACTTCAGGCAAGTTGAGTGACTCATAGTGGCAACCTCCAGTTCCCTGCTAACTTTGTCCCTCTACTTTTTCTTTAACTTATCACTTAAGGCACAGGCACACACACACTAACATAAAAGAAATTAAACCATGTTAACATTTTTTTATTTACATAACTATCATTCAAGTCCAACATAACACATGTTGCTCCATTCCTGCCTTCCCTTAAACCTCACTCCTACTCTTCTTGACTATTACTCTGCATGTACTGTTAACTACAATTTTCACGTATTTCTATGTAACTTCCATTTTCTGAAGATCCCTCTTGCAGTTCTTTTATCTCTTTTACAATAGTCATTACTTCAAATACACTTAGTTTATATTTTGATTTCCATTTAATGGTATGCACTCTTCTGGGAGCTAACATAATTAAACTTAAATGCCGAGACAACCCAGATCCGCAGTCCCAGCTCAAAATATTCTTCACTTTCTTAGTGACAGCCACCCCCCCCACTTACTTAGTTACAGCCACCCCCCCCCAAAAGTACTTCTGATACAGTACTACTTTGGGATTTTTTAAAATCTCCCATCCCATTATACTGCAAAAATATGTTCCCAGTTACCTCCTCCTTTCCCATCTCACCTCCAACATTTGCTATTTACCCAAGGAAAATTTATTTGAAGTCTGTTTGGCGTATAAAAATATCTACATAAACACTTCCAAGCAAGAATCCTAAACATGGCTTTTTTGCATCCTTGGGAGCCATACATATGTCCTCCCATTGTTTCATTGTAAACAGATTTTCAAGTCTCTCTCTCTTTCTAATCTTTTCCAACCTCCACTATGTGATTCTAAGTTATCATGCAATATGTTATGTGCCCCATCTTTTTTTTAAAAAAACAGGAGTTTCAGTTCAAGATTTGACTAAAACCTCTGCCATTGCAAAGTCTTTCACTTGGAGGATTCACTATTACTTTCTCTTTGGTAGGGAAGGCAGTCTTCGCCTGCAGTCCAAACTTCTTCTTGGCCTCATTCCACTCTATTACCTTTCCACTCTATTTGTTCCAAATATTTTAGTTCATTTGCCAGTCCTCCCCAATAAATTCCAGCCTTTTCATGCCTATTTTCTGTACTCCTACTTGCAGTCATCCCTAATAGCAAAACATCCTTTCTTCATTCTGGTGTTGGCTTAACTCTTGGAATGCTTTCTGGAACTTTATGAATATACTATTCCATATGACTGTTATTCTTCTAAGAATCTGTACCCCAAAAATTGCACTCTCTCCTTACTTCTTAAATTCCCCCCACCGTGCATCATCATCCCGTTCCACTTTAAATTTTAACCTTCTGCTTGTGTTTTATACAAGCCTTAACCAAATAACTAAAATATCTCTTCAAACCAGTTGATCCTAAGCCATCTTGTTCTACCGAGAGGATCAACTTGACTCACTTTGCTCTTTCCAAATGAGTCTACTGTAGCACTGCTACTTGGACTCTGCATTTTCAAGTACGATTCAGTATTCTTTACTTTTCGTCTACACCAGTGACACCATTTGCATGCCAAGATATGGAAAGAGCAGACATTATGAAAACAAGCTACTGTCCCCACCCACTATGCACAACAGTTTTTTTTAATTTTTGAATGTGTATTTCCAATTTTTGTCTTGCACTCGCACACTGTTTGGCAAGCTGATATGTTATGCATTTGTTTCTAATCACCTCTATTTGAACCTATGTCACAAATTAAATCTTTTTTTGCTTTAATGAAAACCTTCAAAAAAAAAAAAAAATATTTACATTTTATTTTATGGAAACAGGTATGTCTGGTTTGGAGGATATGAGAAAATAGGAAATGCACCCCGGGGATCACTTCTGTCTCTCTGCTCAACAGTGGCACAGGAAAATAACTTTCTTGGGTGGTGTAAGCCAGGGAACCTTGTTGGCTAGGCTTACGTATGCCCTCGGGCTGATAGCCTAGTACCTACCTATGAACACTCCCATCCCCTATTAACTAAGAATACACAAAACTGTGTACCTTTTCAAAAAATGAAGTTTAACTTTCCGACAGGAACAACTGTCAAAATGAAAGCCACACCCACAAGTATTACCTAATCTAAAATTAAGAATTTAAAATTACCCGTGCTAAAGCGTATGTTACAGCCTGTGCTTCCACATATAGTGGACTTCTGTTCTTTTTTTACCTCTACTCCACGTCCAGATGTGAAAAACAGCTTGTATGCTTTTAGAAAAAATTAACCTACGACCTTAAGAAAAAGTGCACTGGCTACCTTTAAATGAAGCTAACTGTGAACAGTTAACCTATTTAAGTTGCTGTGGAGGCTACTCTCATATTCACTTCCATAATTCCAAACTATTTTTCACTAAACTGTTTGCCACTGTACATTTTAAGTTAGCATTTTCCTCAACAAAGAATGCTCAGAACTCAGAAAATTAATAACGTGCATCTTCAGAAAGCTGATCTCTATGTAAATGTGGTCAGCAATGAGAAAAAAAAACAGCCAACATCTTTGCAAACGTATGAAGGAATCCTTGTAAATATCACTCAGAACAGAATATACAGAATTCTCCTGGCCAACTGCCTTCAGCTGAAGACTTCTGGTCTCTTACTGAGAACATCTGTTAAAGGGACAATCCTAGTGTTTATCATTCAGATCTGAGTTCAAGTTAACAGAAGTCATGCCCACTTTGACATCACTTTCATTTCCATCCACAGTGTCATTTTACTTTTAAATATCCTATAACTTCACAGTTAGTCTCGTTTCAATTCCCTGGATGAGCTAATCTTAGATTTGTGCTCTTCTCCAACTTCCACTTGACTGGGAAACTACAACTATAACAGTTTCTTTCTGACTTACTTTGCATTCCCATGAATGCATTTAGAAAAAAAAATCAAGTAAACAGCAGATCAGCATTTCTATCCTTTATTATTAAAAAAATAACAGAGCCATTTTTCTTGAATATTGGAGCACAGTATTCTACAAATGTCAGCTCATTAATGTTTTGCATTCTTAATCTCTTGTACTAATGGGTACTGTGTATATTTATATAACGAGCATTTCCTCCTTTTTATCTAAACGTGTAATGTAATTGTAGTTCCTGGTTGCTAATCGTACTTTATTTAGCAATGAAGTTAAGTTTACATTAAATCTTAAATGCTGAAGAAAGATTCAGCGTTCCTTGCAGAATACTAACCTCTGTAACTCCGTTATTTCATAGGGGCTTTCCCTTGTCTGCTTGCTGTAAGCTTGGTGTCATGAAAGCAGGGGTGAGATATTCTGACAATTTTACTGTGCATTTCATTATATTTAGCATACTTCTCAACTGCTTCTGATTTTTGTCAGAACAAACTGGCTTTGCCTAATACTTTGTGGCACCCATCAGGTTTTTTTTTTCTGTTAAGGAAATGAAGATTGGATTCAGTCAATAATGCTAGGCATTAAATTAAAGTTCATGTTTCTTACTTTCTGGGGAAAAATGTTTTTATGAAAAACTTGTTATATTACCTTTTTTATGCAAACTTGATTAATATTTAAAAATTACACTGATTTTCTCTCATATAGGTTGCACTTTTGCTATAGGCTTACCCTCTTAATAGGTCATGCGAGGTTAACAAGGAGGAAGGTAAGACTCGTCACAATACAGAAACTCATACCAAAATTAAAAATACATTTCAAACAGACAAACCAAGGGTGCCAGAACCATAGGGTGGGGGGTAAGGGTATAAGCACTCCCCACACACACACACACACACTAAAGTCATGAACTGTGCCCCCAGCTCCTGGCTCAGATTTTTTTTTAATTAAAGAAAGCTGTGCTAGAGAAGAAGGATATCAGAAAGAGAAAAAGTGTGTGTGTTTGGTTGTCTGCGATGTCCTTGAATTCATGTATGCCAGTATTTACAAGTGCATGTATGTGACTGTATGCAAGTGCATGTGTACATGCAGGTATGCACGAGTGTGTGTATGTGAATGCACGAGTATGTATATATGACCGTATGGAAGTACATGAGTGTTCTTGAGCGTGTATGCGAGTGCGCGCTAGTGAGACTATGTCACAAGTATGACTGTGTGTGAATGCATGCATATTGGCAAGTGTGAGTTAGTGCCTGTATGTGAGTATGTGCAATTACATGTGGGCATGCATGTGTGTGTAGAGGGTTCAGAATCGGGCATAAGGAAAGTTGCTCCAGAGAACATTTTTTTTTTTTTTTTTTTTATATAACTAAGGCAGCGGTCTGTTCTCATAAAATTTGTGGTTTTCTATCAAATCACTGAGGATTGAGATCCCCAAATAATGACATGTATTTGAGTTTCAGACTATTTCCTTCAAAAAATCCATGCTAACACAAATCCTTTTATTCTAGCACCTTAAGTTTAGAAGAGCAATATTTAAAATCTGTCCCTACTTTTGGCCCTTTGCACCACCATTATTTTAGGCTTCACCCAGATCGCTTATGCTAAGAGGTAATTCACAGCTATTTAGGGAAAATAATTACTCATTTTATTGCAATAGTCATTTTTTCAGTTAAAAGAAAAGCTGGTGATGTAAAAATCAGCAATTTCTACTCAACAAATGCATTTACTTATTCTTTGTTCACCAAGAAAGTCTGAGTAATACTCATTTTCAGCTGAGGCCTGGAGAGAAAAGCTCCATTTGCTTACATTGCATTATGCTAAATTCCAATTAAACACAGAGTACTTATTAGTTTTTCTATTTACATTTTTACCCAAAGAGTAGTTAGATTTACACATTCTAAGATTTTACAGAGGTGGAAATTACTAAAGATAAAAGCCTAAGTGCAATTTGTTGGATTGTACAGGCAACAGTTATGTATAAAAATTGTATCATTTCAGTGCGAGGCTAAGAATATGTAATTTGGAGAGTATCGTACGGTGAATACAAAGTCATAACCTTGTGATGAGCATGTGCAGGACCAGTACTGGTTATGATGTTGCTTTAGCAGTGGTTTAAAACTACTGAGTTTGTCGGAGAATTTTATTTGTGTGGGGATACTATTCCAGATTTTAGCAACGTATTGTGAGTAGAGCGAGTCCACTGCAACATTTTTGGACTTATATGAAGTAATAAGAATTTGTTACTAGTACAGGGGGTCCCCTTGCTGGGCAGTAGTAAGTTTTGTAGTGCAGGGCATTTTTCTGGATGATGAATATGTTTGCGTGCTGTAGTTAGTTCCGAGTACATTAGGTAGCTCTGCAGTTCAAGCAAGTTTAACTGCTTTAAGCTATGACAATGACTGGTCCTATGAGGGAGATTGCTGGCAAATTTACCTATTTTACTTTTTTTAATGTGAAGCATCAACTTCAAGTGATTATAATATACTAGTGCATGGAAAGTGTGGTGGTTTTGACTACAAAGAAAAAAAGAAGTTATGTCTTACCATAGTGTTCCATCTGTGTTACTGATCTTCTTTCATTCATCACTGATTGGTTCGGTTCCGAGCCCCCGGAACTGAGTCAGCCTAATAAGCTCGCACCAGCCAAAAACACTCGAGCTAAGCTTCTACCCACAATGCCCTTCTCCCTGTTACCTCAGATCGAGTTTGCCCATGTTATACAAGTAAACCAGAGGCCATTTCTGCACAAATGCCCTAAGACACCACTTGGACCCAAAGTATCCCCCAGGAGCCTTTGGTGGGGGAAGGAGGGTGGGAAGCGATGAATGAAAAGATCAACACCACAGACGGAACTTAAGACATAACTTCTTTATCTGATGATGTTAATTTTCTTTCCATTCATCACTGATTGGACAGAATCCTCAGCTACCTTGAGAACCTTGGGCGGCCATTATGGAAAAACAATCGTGAGTACCACTGAGCCAAAGGCAGGTCTCCCCCTGGAGACCACATCCAATTTGTAATGAGTGATAAAAGTGTACGGTTTAGCCCAAGTGGCTGCTGCGCAAATGTCATCCACAAAAGCCCTGAAAATGGATGGCTACAGATGTTGCCATAGATCTAGTGGAATGAGCTTTACTATTCGGTGGCATAAGTTCTTTTGCAAATGAATAAGTGAAATGTATGCAGTCCCTTAGCCATTTTGATAAAGTGACCTTGAAGACAGAATTTCCCATTCTAGGCCCAGAAAAGGAAATGAAAAGTTGGTCAGTCTTGCGTATTGTTTTGGTCCTGTCTAAATAAAATCTCAATTGCCTGTGTACATCCAAGGAATTTAGGAAGTATTATCCTTTATTAGAAAAGTTTGGGGAAAATACTGGTAGGTCAATAGACTGACTGATGAAAAAGTCAGAAACAACTTTGGGGAGAAAAGATGAGTTAGTCTGGAGTGATACTCTGTCCTTGCGGAAGATTAGATGGTCTCTTTTGGTGCACAATGCCTGCAACCCCGAATCTCGTCTGGCTGACATAATGGCTACCAAGAGGAGAGACTTCCATGACAAGAATTTGAGGTCACATTTTGCTGCGGGTTCAAAGGAGGGTTGAGTCAAAGACTGGATAACTAACGTGATGTTCCATGGCTCTATAGGCTGTCTGACTGGAGATCTAATGTGAGAAAATCCTTTGAGAAAAGTTTTACATAAATGCAGTGATACGAGAGGATTACCATCCAGCCCATTATGGTAATTTGAAATTGCCACCAGATGTACTCGTATGGTACAGGCTGCAGCTCCATCTTCAAAAAACTTAAGACAGGTATTGTAAGACCGCCATGACTGGAGCCGAATACGGATCTAGCATCTTTTACTTTGACCAAATAGAGAACCTTTTCCATTTGTCCCGATATAGCCTTCTGGTGGATGGTTTATGAAAGGCCAGAATAATGTCACGAAGGGTGAGGTGAGATCATCCTGCCTAGCAACTAACGGAAGTGGAGAAACCAAGCTGTCAGCTTGAGACTGGACAGATTCGGGTGACTCAACCCTTGGGGGTGAGAAATCAGGTCTGGAAGAGGGCCCAGAATCCACGGTGGATGCAACAGATGTGGCCGAAAGAAGGGGAACCAAACTTGTCGAGGATCACTTTGCATTTCAACCAAATAGGTTTCTTTATGAACTGTGGAATCAGAGGAATGGGGGGATAGGCATAAAGAAGTCCAGTGGGCCAATCGTGAATCAGATCGTCCCTCGGGGACCCTCCCTTTGGGAGGAATAGAGCAAAATAGCTGATATATTTGCTGTTTGATGGAGAGGCAAAGAGGTAGCAGCAAGGCTGGCCCCAATGGCTGAAAATTTCTACTGCTACTTCGGGATTGAGAGACCACTCATGTGGCAAGAGAATACATCTGCTCAACTTCTCTGCAATCACAATGGAGCTTCCCCAGGATATGCATTGTTATCAGAAAGCGG
Source organism: Protopterus annectens (assembly GCF_019279795.1). NCBI lineage: Eukaryota > Metazoa > Chordata > Ceratodontiformes > Protopteridae > Protopterus > Protopterus annectens. Next base: position 308,940,469 of record NC_056751.1, on the reverse strand, counting down.
TTGGAAGCTATCGCCCACTGCCAAATTCTCATGGTGTCTTGACATAGGGAGTAGGACTTGGTTCCTCCTTGCTTGTTGATATACCAGACTACTGACATTTATTTATTATATTTTTTTTATTTTACATTTGTTGACTGGGAGAGTCCAACTGCATTACAAGTCCATTTTCAGTGGAGGCCCAGGGAGAAAAGCTCCAAGAGAACAATTTTTTTTAGAAAACACAGTTTTAAGGACAGACTTTTGACATACAATTTCCACATGAGAGACTTTGACATGCATAATAACTAACAGATAGGATACATTAAATCTACAATATAATATTAAATTTTAGAAGATATTCCTAAGTTTAGGATTCCTGCAATAGATTTACTATCAGAGTAAAAGCAAAGACACGTAGAATAAGGCTCAGAGAGAGCAGATGATGCTCGCTATAGTTGCAAAGGTTAAACTGATTTACTATATGTCTTCACCTGGTTTTAGTTGCTTACGGAAAGCACAACATTGTGGGGGTAGTTTTCCCTAACTCCTGGAGAGATGGGATGATCAGTAGTTTAACAGTCCTAAGTGGGTACAGTAGTATGATTGGTTGGCTTAGCAGAGTTACTTAAGTTAGGTGAAGTGTTCTAATGAGACAGCCAGGAGGGATACAGGAGCACAGTCGATTATTCAAAAAGTGAGTTTTAACATGTTTCTTGAACAGTGATGGGGATTTGTCAGTTATGTGGGCAGGAAGGGAGTTCCAGATTTTTGCTATACAGTGGCTGTAGACAGACTTACCAGCTTCATTGTTTTATTTGGTTACTTTGAGGAGGTATTGTATGCTAGACCTCAAGGGCCTGGCAGTTGTATAGGGTTGCAAAATATTTTGTAGGGATGGGGTGTTTTCAGAGTTATGTATTACTTTGTGGGCTAGTAATAGTTGATTGAGTTGAAGTAATAGTAGTTCTAACCAAATTAGTTTTTTTAGGCATTCACAGTGGTGTGTTCTTGATGGGAGAGGTTGTAGCGAATTTGGCTATCTTATTATAACTATCAAGTTTGTTCAGGTCAGATTTGCGGAGATTTGTAAGCACGGGGGAGGCATAAAGTAGGGTGGATATTAGGCCAGTCCTCACTATTGTAGTTTTGGAGTGGTCAGTGAGGAATTTTTTTTGCGATACAGTAGGCCAAGTTTTTATGTACTTTTTTATGGTTATAGAGATATGTACGTCAAATCTAGCTGATTATCTATTTCAACCCCTAAGAGTTTGGTATGATTTGTGGGGGTGATGGTCTGACTGAACTGCAATCGTTCCAGAAGGAAGATCCGGTTGGAATGCTTGCAACACTAACAGCACTGCTCTCAGTTCTAGAACGTTGAAATGCAGGTTGGCCTATGTGGACCATGCGACTTGGACTGTCTTTCCCTGGAAAAGGCCACCCCACCCTATCAGGGAAGCATCCGTGGTCACAATGGCCTTGGGCTGAAGGGACTGGAATGGGTGGCTCCAAAGTTCTGTCTGGCCTCATCCACCTAAGAAGGTCCTGCTTGCAAGAGTTTGTTATCTGAGTCTGAAAACATAGAGGGTGATGGTTCGGGAACCAGAGAGAGAGAAGCCATTGGAGAAGTTGTATGTGCAGTTTCACAAGAGGCACTATTGGTATGTAAGCTGCCATGGATCCTAGGACCTGAAGAAAGTACAGTTGTGCAAACTTAACATAAATGTAGATGTTCGTGTGTATTCACTGTTGCAGTCATCACATTTGGGTTATCTGCCTGCAGGCAGCCTTCAGCCTGCCTGAATACCAGAGTCTTCGGATTTCTGCATCGGATGCTGTCGCTTCTTCCATGACGTCAGATCATCAGGGGTATAAAACATGCAGCCGTCGCCATTACATCAGTTTTTCTTGCTCCAGATGTCAGGTGCCCCCACAATAGGAAGCAATTATATGGTATGGTACACCCCCAGCAAAAAACAAATGCACATGATATAATACATGCCAAACAAGAAGGAAAGGTAAAAGTCAAGATAAGTCAGGGAGGTTGGAGGGAGGGTAACCAGGACTGCAACAGTGAATACACTCCAACATCTACATTTATGGTAAGTGTACACGACTGTACTACGTTCTTTGTGTTTCACTGTTGCAGTCATCACATTTGGGTTGATTACCAAAGCTAAGGAAGGGTGGAGGTAGTTAGATAGCATTAGGGCTAGCAATCAGGGCCTGTAAGACTGCTGTGGCAAAACCAGCTCTGGATTTAGAAAAGACAGGCAGGTGGTAATGCTTGGTGAATGTATGGGTAGAGCTTCAGGTAGCAGCTTCCAGAATGTCCCTGGTAGGGACTCCCCTGAGAAATACCATAGAGGTAGATGCAGTCCAGGTGGAATGTGATCTTATTCCCTGTGGGATAGGTTTTCCATGGTGCTTGTAGCAAAAATGGATGCAATGGGTAATCCACTTGGAAATGGTTTGCTTTGAAATGGCCTTCCCCTCTGCCCCTGCAGCAAAGCTAACTAGCAGCTGGTCAGATTTTCTGAGAGGCTTAGTCCTGTCCAAATAGAATCTAAGCTGTCTATGCACATCCAGAGAATGCAGTATCCTTTCCCCTTTATTTTTGAGGATTAGGGAAAAAAGTAAGCAAATGAATGGACTGGTTTAGAGCCACACTAGACACCACCTTGGGCATAAGGGATGGATTAGTCCAGAGGGAAACCCTGTCCATGTGGAAGATAATGAAGGGTTCCACTGCCATGAGGGCCTGCAGTTCAGACACTCTTCTTGCTGAAGTGATGGCAAGAAGTAAGGCTGTTTTCCAATAAAGGAATTTCAACTCTGCTGTAGCAGCTGGTACGGGGGATGGGGGGGGTGAGTTTTTCCAATACAAAGTTAAGGTCCCAGGCTGGTGTGGGAGCTCTCCTGGGGGGGGGGGGTCTTAAATTTCTGGCCCCTCTAAGGAATTGTTTTAGCAGGGGGATGAGAGAAGAGGGGTGGCTCCGTATTATAATGTGCTGAAATGGCAGAGGCATAAATCTTAACTGAAGAGAAAGACAGGCCCTTGTGGAGCATTTCTGTTAATCTGGAATATGAGATAAGCTGGACAGCGTTGTACCCATGCCCAGAGCCTGGCTCCAGGAACAGTATCTTTTCCACTTTTCTGAAAAGGATTTTCTAGTACTAGGCCTCCTTGTCTCAAGAATGACATCCAGTACCTGCTTACTGAGTGTTGCTAGAGGTGAGTTCAGGGAATTAGCCAGGCTGCAAGGTTCAGGGTTTGAAGCTGAGGGTGCAGAATCTGGCCCACCTGCTGGGACAGCAGGGAAGGGCTCTGAGGCAGGTGCCATGGTTGTAGCACTGTCAGACTGTGCAAAAGAGGGTACCAGTGCTGGTGTGGCCAGTCTGGTGCAATCAGTATTGTCCTTGGCTTGTCCTGTTTGATCTTTAGTAGAACCTTCAAGAGGAGAGGCAGAGGGAGAAAAGGCAAACTGAGAGGCTTTCCCAGGTAAAGGACAGGGCCATCCACTTTCCAAACTTGACTGTGGGGAGTTCTGGTGCAGAATTTGTTCAAATGGTAGTTCTGAAGGGAGGAAAACAGTTCTACCTCTGGAGTCCCCCATTTGTTCCTCAAGAGCTTGAATATTTTGGGTTTCAGTTTCCATTCGTGTAGGTCCATGAGATTTCTGCTTAAGTTGTCTGCCAGTGAATTTAATTTGCCTGGCAGGAATTGAGCTTGTAGGTTCACTTGGTAGCTCAAGGCTGTGTTCCACAGAGACATGGCTAGTCTGCAGAGTGGGTAGGAATGGGTTCCCCCCTGCTTTTGTACCACATCACTGTGGTGTTGTCTGTCTTTACCAATAGTTGTCCTGGAAGAATAATGTCTTTGAAGGCTGTCAGAGCATTCTGTACAGCTAACATTTCTTTTTGATTGATATGCAGGTGCATCTGTTTTGGGTTCCATTCGCCCTGAATGCACGGCCCTGCCATGTGTGCCCCCCATGCATAGTCTGATGGGTCTGTTAGGGTTTGGGCTGCAAGGGATAGACTGAAAGGGAGTCCCTTGATGTGGTAGCAGGCCTCTGCCCACCAAAGGAACTTTGCCCTTAGACAAGGAATGATAGGAATCATTGTTTCAGGTCCTGAGAATGTTGACACAATAGACTTTTTACATACCACTGAAGTTTCCTCACATGCAGTCTTGCATATGGAATTAACAGAATGCAAGAGGCCATGAACCCCAGGGCTTGCAGGATTTTCCTTGCAGATAGCTGTTTTTTTGTGGCCAATACTATGAAGTAGGTTGTCAAGTAAACTTGTTTCTCTGGAGTGAGGAATGCCATCTGGGAAGTTGTGTTCAAGCTTGCTCCCAGGAATACAATCTGTTGGCAGGGTAATAGGTGTGATTTCTTCTCGATGATGGTGTAAGCCCAGTGAGGTTATAAGTCGCTATTACAACACCTGACATTTGTAAAGAAAGTCCTGACTCTCTGCTTGAATCAGGCAATCATCCAAGTATGGGTAAATTTGAATATTTGTCTGCCTGCAAAATGCAATGGCTGGAGCTGGGCACTTTGTGAATACCCAGGGCACAGTTGATAAGCCAAAGGGAAGTGCAGAGAACTGATAGTGCATGGAGCCTGCCCTGAAACATAGGTATTTTCTGCAGGATTCCCTTATGTGCAGGTAAGCTTCTTTTAAGTCTAGGGTTACCAGCCAGGCATCCTTATCTAGCAATGGAAGAAGCTGTTGAAAAGTTAGCATTTTGAATTTTAGAACCACAAGAAAGGTGTTGAGAATAGACAGGTACAGGATAGGAAGCCAGGAGTTTTCTTTTCTGGGAACCAGGAACAGTCTTGAATAAAAACCTTGTCCCCTTTGTTCTGCTGGGACAGGTTAAATAGCCCTGATACTGAGGAGAGAAAGCACTTGTTTTTGGGTCTCCGCCCAATGGTTTGGGGGGAGGTCTGGCCATCCACTTGGGGTTGGGAGTGAGTTGAAGTGGAATCTGTACCCTAGGGAAACTATGTTTAAAACCCATTTGTCTTGGGTAAAGAGTCCCAGTTTTTTGCATGCAGGGTGAGCATTCCTCCTAAGGGAGCAAGTAGTTGAGCAAGGCTTGGAAGAGTTAAGGATAAGTCATTGTGTCATTTTTCCACAGGGGGGTGGCGTACTACTCCCTGCTTTGGACGTGGGAGCCCCCCACTGCTTAGATCTGTGCATAGCCTGAGACTGAAGTCTTGGTGGTCTGGTGCTCCTGGGTTTGGACTGAGAAGGCCTGGAAGGTACTGGAAAGGACCAGTTCTTTGCAGGCCAATGCCTACTGAATCTAGGTGGCTGTACTTGTAAGAAATCTTTAACAGTTTGCATAGATTTAGCTTTTTCCTCCATCCTTTTGAGGACGACTTCTGCTTTGTTGCCAAAAAGGCGCTCTTGGTTTAAGGGTGCATCCAGTAATTTAGCTTTATCATGATCTGGCAAGTTTTGTTCCTTAAGCCAAGCATGCCTTCTAAGTACAGACCCAGTGACATCAGCCCTGCAAGATGCTTCTAAAGCATCAAAACCACATTGCAAATTATGTTTATCAACTTGGTCAGCAGAATGCATTACCTCTTGTAAATCTTTGTGTTCGGCACATTGAGGAATCAACATCACTTTCTGTTTAAGTAGTCCCATAACATGCTGCTGATACTTTAACATATGAAACTGACAATTTAAGGACATAATGGCCAAAGTAGCATAAGTGTATACCTTCTTACCCAATCTGTCTAAATCTCTAGAGTCCCTATCAGAAGGGGTAGGATTTTTGGCAGTAGTAGCCTTAATGCCTTTTGGTCCTTGGGAAACTGTCTCTGGATCTGCAGTAGGATTCTTGAAAAGAAATTTGAGAGAGTCACGAACTCTGTAGTACTCGTCAGGTTTCCTGGGAGCTGTACTGCTAAGTGTCTGGGGTAAGGTTGGACTCCAAGAAAACATTATCTACAATCTCCAGAACAGGAGGGATAGCTAGAGGCCTGTGTTGAGGCAGGTTTAAAATTTTCCCAAGTCTCTTTTTGGACTGAGAATAGTCCTGGCTTTCCCAGCGGAAATGCTCCCTAAGGGTATGCAAGGTTTCACCGAAAGAAAAATCTTCTCAAGGAGAAGCAGAGGGAATGGAATCCTTTGCATCAGAATCCTCATAAGTAGATAAGGGTAAATCTTGGTAGTCACAAGGAGCAGAGATATCAGATCCCTGATCAGAAGAATAAGAAAGAAAATCAGTTCTAGGTCTCAGAGGGGGAAGGCTGGTTCCCCTAATTAAAGTAATAAGGTCTTCAGCCATTCTAATCATTTGTTTTTGAGGCATATGGGCCTGAGAATGTGCTTTGGTCATCGGTTTTCTAGGCATAGTGTGAGCTTTAGGCCTGAGGAATTGTGTATTCTTAGCTTGAAACGAAGTTGTCGGTTTAATATGAAAATTGGAAGGCCTGAATACACCCTCAGAAGCCAGTGCCTGCACAGCGGCTCCGGACCCATCCAAGGTAGAGACATCCGCAAGTTCCATAGTCGAAGAAACATCTCGCAGCATACCAGACACTGAATGGGTCTCAGTAGAGGCCTGTGAATTTGTAGAAGCGGGTATCAGGGGCTGCAAAAGCACCTCACTGATAACCGGCAGACTGGCGACTAGCTTAACGGAAGCGTCATCAGCATTTTTGGATGTATACGGTCCGTCTGTCCTTATCCTTAAATTTTTTCAGAAGATCGGTAGTAGGATGACAAAGCCATTTCAGAGTATGGAGACAGAGAACAAAAGTATTTAGTCACAAAAATAGCCCGACGACGAATAGTTTGGGCATTGAACAAGGCACAAAACCGACAGCGAGGGATGTCGCGGTTTGGGCCTAAACAGGTGACGCAGTAAGAATGAAAATCTCTATCCGGTATTTGCTTTCCACAGGCAAGACAATTGTTAATTTTTTCTGACATCGGGTAGAGCAAGAAAAAAGGATCCCCAACGTGGTACTTATCTTTTTGAAGACATCAGGTCTGAAACTTGAAAACGAAAACTTCAGGAGTGAGCACCGGCACTTGCGAACTGCTGCTGCTTCAGGCACAGCACGGCAAGAAAGACTGATGTAATGGCGTCGGCTGCATGTTTTATACCTCCGACGACCTGACGTCATGGAAGAAGTGACAGCATCTGACGCAGAAATCCGAAAACACTGGTATTCAGGTAAGCTGAGGGCTACCTCCAAGCAGATAACCCAAATGTGATGACTGCAACAGTGCAACTCTAAGAACATCCTCTCTCACTGAGACTTATTTTTGACATCACCTGGAGCTGAAGCCTCAATCTCTGGAGTCTGTGAGCTGGTAGTGACACCAGACAGGATCGGGTGTTGAAGACTGCTCCGATGAATTTTATCTGCTGGGCCGGAGTAAGGTTGGCTTTCTCCCAATGCACAGTTATCCCCAAAGTTTCCACCAGAGAAAGGGTGTACTGCAGGGCTATTACCAGAATATGCTTGGTGGGGTCAGTAAGGAGCCAATCGTCCAAATATGGAAACACACAGAACCCTTGCAGTCTCAAGTGAGCTGTAACCACTGCCATGCACTTTGTGAACACTCTGGGGGCTGTAGAGAGACGGAACGGCAGGGCACAAAACTGGTAATGATTGGCTCCTAGCCTGAAGCGAAGTAGACTCCTGGAGCGTTTGTCCATTTTGATGTGGTAATACACATCCTGGAGATCTATCAAACACATCCAATCGCCCTCCCTTAGAAAAAGGAGAACGGACTGATCCAGAATTTGGTTTGGGCAACAGACTTGTTCAAACTACTGAGATCCAGAACGGGTCTCCAGTCCCCTGACTTTTGTGGCACCAAAAAAAATCTAGAGTAAAACCCGGATCTGTATTGGTCTGGTGGGACTAGTTGGATGACTCGCTTTTGATACAGCTTTATTTCTGAAGCTGCTTCTTCCCTTTGACTGGGTGGAACGTCGGGAAGTTTCGTTGGAAGTTTTGGATAAGTGATGAGGGGAATGGTGTAACCTCTGGTAATGATATTCTGCAGCCAACAATCTGTGTTAAGAGTACCAGGCAGCCTGGTGCAGAGAAAAATGACCCCCAACTGCTTCCAGAGAAAACCAAATCGGTCCGCTCTTCAAGATGCTGGTAAGACTGCCAGAGAAGGAGTCTCTGGGGCCTTGGTTATGGACCCCCTCTGCCTCAATAGGGCCTCTTCCAGAATTCTCACCCCCTCTGCCCCTGGGGGTATTAGCACATGTGGCACAGAAAGGACCCTGAGATTTTTTGTGCCACATGTTCCCACTCCTCTGGTTCCTGGAAAAGGAACGTTGATAGTTGGAAAAACGTACACCTACGGCAGACCGGATCTAACAGTCCTGCTCACACCTGGCCAAGTGTCCTTTACCTTGGAGACAAACATGGAAGATGCTTCGATGGGAGCATTCAGAAAGGAAGACTTGAAGGGATGCAAGAGGTCATAAATGTGCATCCAGGCATTACATCCCATAAATATGCCTGAACCTGCAGCTGTAGCCACCCCTTTGGTTGCGTGTGAAAGCAACCTCATGGGGGAGTTGGAGACTGATTCCAGGGTTGTGAGCTGGAAGGCAACTTTGTCCCTTACCTCGTCAGATACCTGTCCTGTGAGTATTCCAGACAGCTCGGAGATAAATTCTCTCTGGAGCCTCATAAAATGTGCCAAGTAGTTCAGAGACCATATGGCAAAGATCGCTGATTCAAAGACTCACTTCCCCAATCTGTCCACGACCTGGGACTCTCTGTTGGGTGGGTGGACAGTAGGACTCTTCAGCCAGATACTTTTTTGTGGCTGCCACCACCATAGCATCGACTGGTAAGCCTCTGGACCCATGTGGGTTTTCCTCAGGTGGAGAAAGTATCTTGTTGGGTCTCTGAGGGACTGCCTCAAGAGAAGAAGGGTTCTTCCAGGTGCGCTGTACCACAATCTGAACTAGCTCGTCTGCAGGCAGGGTCACCCAAGAGGTAGATGGTTAGGCATGAAAAGCCTGCAGGGACACGGACTTATCAGAAGAAGAATTAGTGGTCTTCCAGTCACCCCTCTGTTTCAGCATTTCAAAGATGTCTCCGAAGGAGACATCATCATAGGGTGACCGTGGGGACCCTTCACAGTCATTGAAATCTGTGTCCTCTGTTAGAGACTCCTCAGGTGAGTCTACATGCTTCCTTTTGCACAATCACTTCCGTGGGGGCTTCTGTCTAGGACTCGGAAGAGTGGGTACCCTGTACAGGGGGTTCCTACGGCTTTCCCTGCCTGGTGTCCCGGGGAGGTGGCCTGTGGCAGCTGTAGCTCAGGGGAAGAAATCTGGGGTTCCAACGTCGGTGGAATGCTTCCTGAAGCAAATGCCCTCTCCATCGCACGGAAAGCAGGTCCGCCCAAAAAGGGATGGGAGCCCAGAACAAAGGACAACCTCAGAACTGAGGTCACACCCCGCGCCACCAAACCCGCTCCTGAAGATGGAGCCTCAAGCAGGATTGCTGCAGACAAAACTCCTGGCACCGAGGACGGAAACAAAGAAACACTCAGAACCGTGCCATGAACTGAAGAGCCTGCAGCCCAATCACAGGGTTGAGGACGGACTGGTTCAGCAGGAACTGAGCAAAGGGACAGTCCCGAAGCCTCAGTGAGGTCCACTATTGGCACCTAGACGGGGGGGGGCTCCAAAAAAGACGTCGGAGCAGGAGGCTTTGGAACAAGAATGGTCAAAGGAGGAGAATTGGATGGAGTCTGTGGAGAAGTCAACCCAAGTCCTGCAGGAGGATGGGTCCTAGAAGGTGTGGGTATCCCCCTGGCTGCCAACAGCTGATCCACAAAACGCACCACATCAAGTTCTGAAATGTTCCTGGTGGATCTAGTGGAGACTCCTGATGGAGAGTCAGGTCGATCTAGGAATGGGCTATACACTTGGCCTAGAAACGGGTCTATGGACGGAGAGCATCGGGCCCGTGGTGTGGAATCTACCTTCACCGATGTCTCAAGTTTGGAGACAAGAAACAGTGGGGTCAGATCCATTCATGTTGGGGTTGAAAAAGAGCTCGGTACCGAAGGGGCACTTGGAGCCGATACGGGAGGTTCAATCGTCATTGCAGAGATAGGTATCGAATGCGTGCACTGTGCCGAAGCAGCGAGGTCTATAGTCGGTGGTGGAGACAGTATCGGAGCCGAAGCTGGCGTCACTATAGTAACAGTCGTAGTACCTGGAACAGACTAGGTCGGTGCTGACGAGGCAGACTTATGCTCCAAAAATAGTTTTTGCACTTTAGGTTTCACAGACTTACCCTTGTCACCTGAGGGTGAAGAGGGAACCAAATGCGGCCTTTTCTTAACCTTCATAGGAGGGGTTGAGACCTCCTTCGCAACAAGGGCCTCTGAAAAGGGAAACTTAAATAGGCCCTTCATTATTAACTTATTCTTGTGCTCGTTCACAGTGCATTGGCTGAAACTTTGACAAATCACACAGGAAGGTTGCACTGAAAGATGGGGCACCCCCAAGCAATAAACACAATCATCATGAGAGTCACTATTCGGAAGTTTACCATTACACGAAGTACAATGCTTGAAACCCGCTGTACCCTTCTTACCAGACATCATGAAAAGCTAAACACAACAAAGTCTTCAGAAAAAAATGTAAATCATACTTTCTCTATATTTAAACCTATCTAAATACACACAGTATCTATCAAAAGAATCAAAACACACAACTAGACAGAAAAAGGGAAGAAGAAAAGAAACATCATCAATGGTATTCAAGGAATACCAGAAGGGTAAGGACAGAAGGCCATACCACCAATGGAACTTAAAAGATTAGCAAACGGGTAGAAGTGGAAGTGAAAAAGGTCTAAATCTGACTGTAAATATAGAGGAGGAGTTGTGTCTTTCGGCTTTTCCCGGTTAGGGGTCGCCACAGTGGAACTCCGGTCCGCTAATGATTGGCAGTAGATTTTTACATGCCGAGTTGCCGGCCCTGACACACAACCTTCAACGACAGAGTAATTAATATAAATCGCAAACGACAAGAAAATAGACAAATATTTCCACAAGATATCAAAACATTTCCACTTAGATGAGAACTCGGCTGAAATGCTTCTTTACGGCTAAGCTGCAAACGAGATCTGAGGTAACAGGGAGAAGGGCATTGTGGGTAGAAGCTTAGCTCGAGAGTTTCTGGCTGACGCAAGCTTGGTATTCGGCTGACTCAATTCCGAGAGCTTGGAACTGAACCCATCAGTGATGAATGGAAAGATGAGCAACATCAGATCGATGTTTTGGAGTGTTTAATGCTGCTCAGGCAACACACTTTTAAATGAGCAATTGTCGATAAATATTTTGTTATATTTCAAAAATCATTACTTATAAATCTTAGCTAGGACAACTCACTCAAACAGTTTTCTTTTATATAAATGTATCTTTGTCTGTGTCTCAAGTGATAATGCAATAAAGGTGTTTGCCACCACAGCAGGCTGGTAATTTGCCTCAGATAAAGGTGAGAGAGACTGCTGTGGCCAACCTGGCTCCTCAGACCACTGTCCTTTTTCCCTAGATCTCTCCGTTTGGCAAATACAGCCACTATGCACTGGAAGTTAGTGATGTCCTCTGCAGCTATTGGGCTCCCTTTACTGGGCAAGTGAGAACACTTTTGTTGATGTTGCAAGAAGGGGCAGGAAAAGTGTCCCTAATTAACCAGAATGTTGTACCAATCCCTGAGGAAGCTATTGCTGCTATTAAAAAATGTGTCTGCCTTAAATTTCCTGTCAAAAAGAAATAGAAAACTAAACTTGTAGCTTCTTGTTTCACTGGACAACAGTAGTTTATTAACACTACTGACCTTTCTTATCAGGTGGTTTCTAATAACAGAAAAAGTGATGCTTGTTTTCCTAAAGAGACTTGAGAAATTAAATCCAAAGAATGGGATGGAACAGATGCATTTTTTCCCTCAGAATTCGTATACAGACTCCATGGAGAGCATATTAGCAGAATCTCCGTATCAATGAATCTCATTCACAGAAACTACTTCCAGAATGTGCAAGTGTATTCAGTTGGGGAACACGGAGGTTTCTCAGTCCTCCAGAAAATACTATCAGTTGTTACAGAAGGAATACCTAGAACCTTAACCAATTTTCCCACTTCTGTCAGCTATGGTGTAAGTGTGGGTCACTGCCTGCAGCTTTCCCGATGCTCAGCCTACTGCCCCTAAAAAGGCAAATACAATGTATCAAGTTCCTCAAGTTTTTAAACACACTTCCCAAAAATGTTTCATCAGCAGTAGCTTTAGTTAATCCAGTTGCTGCCAAGCATTTTAACTCTAATCCTTACTCTTTTGACAAGGATGGTAAAATAACTTAAATTTTGGGAAAAGTGTTTGCCTGCAACTTCAATTTTTATAACTTTGAGTTGTTGGGCTAATATATTAAAGTTTATTGTGACTAACTGTGAAAATATGAGGAATGTTCCATCTGGGGTGGGAGGATGACAAAATGGTTAAGGTGTTTACCTTAAAGACACAAGGTGCAGGGTTTGATTCTCACATGGGGTAACTGGCTAGGCTTCAAATGGCCCAAAAGGGCAGTTAATCTAGTACTAACCTATGAACCTATGCAGTTCCTTCCTGTGAGAGGTTCAATTTCTTTTTTCAGGTCACTAGTCATTTAAACTGTGGTTCTGACTGTAGACACTACATCCAGTGAAAATGCCACTGGTACTGTGTTGACAAGGTTTAACTGACTTCATTCTCAGAACTTCCTAGAGGATGTAAAAATTAGCTTTTAAATTCACCCTAGGATAAAGATTTTGGTCCCACTGATGCAGATGTTATAAAAAATGTGATGACAGGGTTAAAGTCAATATACAGGGAATCTCTCAGATTTTATCCCTTCCTCATTTTCTAAAAGTTATTTTGCTCCCTTGTCCAACTGCAGCAAGAAACAAAACAAAACAAATCTCAGCAATATGCTGGTAAGCAGACATTAAAAAACAGCGGTGAGTATGTTCCCTAAAAGGAAGCAGGAACCCATCCAGAAAACACACTCCAAAAATCAGAATGACTATGTAAGGGGCCTTGTTCCACCTCCCACCCTGGCAGTCTGTTATCCCTTCCAAAAACTCAAGATTCGTAATTTCTCCCTGGCAACAGGTTGTTTCAGACAAATCGGTTCTGAGATAGACTCAGTGGTAAGAGATCCCTCCAGTGCAGGGAAGATGAATTATGGACCTTTATCTTAAACCAGTTTGTGATAGTACTGCTGGGGGGGGGGTTGTAGATCCTACAACCTAGACAACAAATATGGATTCTGACATAGGCTTAGTAGAGGCCTTTGCCCTGGTCCACATGTAGCCTAGACATTGCGCCTCTGGCTCCTTTCAAAACTATGGGATAACACTGCTCAGAGGTGTGCATACCTTATGTGGGTGCTGTAGACAATGTGGTAATTATAGCCTTTACTTTCCTAACAATGAAGCCTGAGAGGGAAGCATAGAATTCAGCGATGTCTTGTGTAGGGGCTGAGGATACTGTAGTCATTACTACTTTAACTTTGCTAATAATCAAACCCCAAAGATGTACACAGAGGTTTACTACAGCTTTTCTAGGGACAGTCTACTGTCTTAAGAGTAACAAGTTGAAATACATCACACACTACTGCAATCATTATGTTTCCACTTTCCTTACACTCAAACATCACACTTGTATGCAGGTGGCTATTTAAGTGCAAGAGAAAGGAGGTATGTCATGCATATGTCTGAAAACAACACAGTGAAATATGAAATTGTGTTTTTTTTTATTTCACCTTTGACTCACTTTAACATCCAAGGACTACACAAAAGGTGGCAGGAGTGAGGTGGTGTGTATATTAATGACAGTAACAACTTGAAATACATGACTGTGGCTATTCCTTCACTTTCATGCAATCTAACGCAAGAGTGATGCACAGAAGGAGGCTTTTTTTTTTTGCAGGGTAGGAAGACACTACTTATGAATGTGACTCATGTGTCTTTTGCAAGTATCTGTCTTCTCTTTTTATTGAGAAAAATAGTTGCGCAACAACTTACATAACCATAGATGTCCGCTTCCATGTTGCAGTATTCATAACCTTGGGGAGTTGCCTGCAGCACTGTACATCCGGCTAGTATATAAAAGTTTTAGAAGCCAGGCTACATGCGACGTTGCATGCAGGGGCCATAAGCTGATGTTGGCTATATCTGTGACATACCAAACTCAGAAATTGGCTGCTGCATAGAGAGAGAGAGAGAGAGAGAGAGTTACCCCAGGAGCAGAAGGAAAGAACCCAATCTCATTTCCCCAGGTATACCAAAACAGTGCTATAAGTATGTCCAAGGAAAAAGGGGGAAGTGGGTAGGACTGAATACTTCAACATGGAAGAGAACATTTATGGTTATGATAAGTTCCTACACAACTATTCTATGTCCTTCGCTTCTCATGTTGCAGTATTCATAACCTTAAGGAGTACCACAGCTCTCTAAGAAGTTGCATGGGAGGTAGGTAAGGGAGCAGAGTCAATGAGACAATGCAGTATTGACCTAGCAAACCCTACTCTACCCTGGAGATCAGATCCAATTTGTAATGCTTGGTAAAGGTATGTACAGAAGACCAAGTTGCAGCCTCTAGGACAGAAGCGTAATCATTGCCTTTGAAGAAGGTTGCTGAGGAGGAAGCTGCTCTGGTGGAATTGACCTTAATAGGTGAACTCAGTTGATTTCCATGAAAGGAACAGCAAAAGGCCATCGCCTTAGAAATCGAAGAGGCAACTGTGGGTTTAGACACTGCCTTGCCAAGGGCTCTAGGATGGAAGGAGACAAAAAGCTGGTCGGACTGTCTGACAGGTTTTGTCTTATCTAAGTACGTACAGTTGTGTACACTTACCATAAATGTAGATGTTAGAGTGTATTCACTGTTGCAGTCATCACACTTGGGTTATCTGCCTGAAGGTAGCCCTCAGTCAGCCCGAATACCAGAGTCTTGGGATTTCTGCATCAGATGCTGTCGCTTCTTCCATGACGTCAAGTTGTTAGGGGTATAAAACATGCAGCCAACGCCATTATATCAGTTTTTCTTGCCCCAGATGTCAGGATCCCCCAAAACAGAAAGCAATTACATTGTTATAAGATATGGCCCAAAAAAAAAGAATGGGTAGAAAGTATAGAGATGTCAGGGGGCTGGAGGGAGGGTAACAAGGACTGCAACAGTGAATACACTCGAACATCTACTTTTATGGTAAGTGTACATACCTGTACTATGTTCTTCGTGTTTCACTGTTGCAGTCATCACACTTGGGTTGATTCCCTAAGCTGAGGAAGGGTGGAGGCAGTCGAGAAGTATTAGGTCTGGCTAGCAGGTCTTGTAAGACTGCTGTGGCAAATCCAGTTCTGGATTTAGAAAAGATAGTTAAGTGGTAATGCTTGGTGAAGGTGTGTACAGAACTCCAGGTTGCAGCTTCTAGGATGTCCCTGGTAGGTACTCCCCTGATAAATTGCTGTAGAGGTTGAGGTAGCCCTAGTGGAATGAGTTCTGATCCCCTGTGGGGTAGGTTTTCCATGGTGTTTGTAGCAGAAATGGATGCAGTGTGCTATCCATTTAGAAATGGTTTGCTTTGAAATGGCCTTGCACTCTGACCCTGTGGCAAAGCTGACTAGCAGCTGGTCAGATTTTCTGAAAGGTTTACTCCTGTCCAGGTAGAACCTAAGCTGCCTGTGCACGTCCAGGGAGTGAAGGATCCCTTCCCCTTTATTCTGAGGATTAGGGAAAAAGGTTGGTAAATGAATGGATTGGTTTAAAGCCGTACTAGATACCACCTTGGGCATAAATGATGGGTTAAGTCCTGAGGGAAACCCTGTCCGTATGGAAGATAATGAAGGGTTCCACGACCATAAGGGCCTGCAATTCAGACACTTCTTGCTGAAGTGATGACTAGAAGTAAGGCTGTTTTCCAAGAGAGGAATTTTAACTCTGATGTAGGAGCAGGTTCAAAGAGAGGAAGCGTGAACTTCTCCAGTACAAAGTTAAGGTCCCAGGCTGGAGTGGGAGCTCTCCTGGGAGGTCTTAAATTTCTGTCTCCTCTCAGGAACTGTTTGACCAGAGGGTGAGAGAAGAGGGGTGGCTCAGTATTGTAATGTGCTGACATGGCAGAAGCATGAATCTTAATTGAAGAGAAGGATAGGCCTTTGTGGAGCAGTTCTGTTACGTAATTTAGGATATGAGGTAAGTTGGGCACGGTTGTGTCCATTTCATGAGACTGGATCGAAGAACAGTATCTTTTCTACTTTTCGGAATAGTATTTCCTAGTACTAGGCCTCCTTGCCTCAAGGATGACATCCAGCACCTGTTTACTGAGAGCTGCTGGTGATATGCTCAGGGGATGAGCCAGGCCGGTAGGTTCAGGGTTTGCATTTGAGGATGCAAAATCTGGCCCTCCTGCTGGGAAGGGGTCTGAGGCAGGTGCCATGCTGGCACTACCGTCAGACTACGCAAAAGTGGGTACCAGTGCTGGTGTGGCCAGTCTGGTGCAATCAGGATTGTCCTTGGCTTGTACTGTCTGATCTTTAGTGGAAACTTCGAGAGAAGGGGCAGAGGGGGCAAGGCATAGATTGAGAGGTTTTCCCACAAAGGACAGGTCATCCACTTTCCATACTTGGCTGTGGGGAGTTCTGGTGCAAAATTTGCTCAACTAATAGTTCTGCAGGAAAGCAAAGAGGTCCACCTCTGGTGACCGCCACCTGTGGATCAGAAGCTTGAATGATTTGGGTTCCACTTTCCACTCATGTGGGTCCAACAGATTTCTGCTCAATTTGTCTGTCAGTGAATTCAGTTTGCCTGCCAGGAATTGAGCTTGCAGGTGCACTTGACTGCTCAAGGCTGTGTTCCACAGAGCCATGGCTAACCTGCAGAGTGAGTAGGAATGGGTTCCCCCCCTGCTTGTTTATGTACCATATAACTGTGGTGTTGTCTGTCTTATCAACAGTTGCCCTGAAAGGATAAGGTATTTGAAGGCTGACAATGCATTCTGTACAGCTAACATTTCTTTCTGATTGATATGCAGATGCATTTGTTTTTGGCTCCATTTGCCTTGAATGCATTTGCCTGCCATGTGAGCCCCACATGCACAGTTGGATGCGTCTGCTGGGGTTTGGGGGTGGGGGGTTGAGTGAAAGAGTTCTTTGTTGTGGTAGCAGACCTCTGCCCACCAAAGGAACTCTGTCCTTAGGCAAGGAATGAAAGGAATCACTGTTTCCAGGTCCTGAGAATATTGACACCAGAGACTCCAAGTACCATTGAAGTTTCCTCATATGCAGTCTTGCATATGGAATTAGTAGAATGCAAGAGGCCAAGAACCCTTGGGCTTGCAGTATTTTCCTTGCAGATAGCTGGGTTTGGGTGGCCAGTAGATTGAAGTAGTTTGTCAAATAAATCTGTTTTTCTGGAGTGAGGAATGCCATCTGGGAAGTTGTGTTCATGTTTGCTCCCAGGAATACAATCTTTTGGCTGGGTACCAGATGTGACTTCTTTTTGTTGATGGTATACCCCAGTGAAGTTAGAAGTCTATTTACAAATGTCAGGTGCTGAAGTAGCAATTCCTGACTGTCCACCTGAATCAGGCAATTGTCCAAGCATGCGTAAATTTCAATTTTCTCTGCCTGCAATATGCATGGCTGGAGCTAGGCATTTTGTGAATACCCTGGGCGCAGTACATAAGCCAAAGGGAAGTGCAGAGAACTGCATAGAGCCTGCTCTGAAACGTAGATATTTCTTGCAAGATTCCCTTATGGGGATGTGCAGATAAGCTTCTTTAAAGTCTAGGGTGGCTAGCCAGCAGTCCTTGGCCAACATAGGAAGCAGCTGTTGGAGAGTAAGCATTCTGAATATTGAAACCATTAGGAAGGTGTTGAGAATAGGCAGATGCAGGATACGGCACCAAGAATTTTCTTTTCTGGGTACCAAAAACAGTCTGGAGTAAAAACCTTGTCCCCTTTGCTCTGCTGGGACAGGCTGAATAGCCTTGATACTGAGAAGAGAAAGTACTTGCTTTTGGGCCTCTGCCCACTGGTTTGGAAAGAGGGCTGGCCATCCGCTTGGGGTTGGCAGCGAGTAGAAGTAGAATCTGTATCCCTGGAATACAATATTCAAGACCCATCTGTCCTGGGTAATGTACTCCCAGTTTTTTGCATGCAGGGCGAGTTTTCCTCCTAAGAGTGCAAGTAACTTGGGCAAGGCTTGGAAGTATGGCTTACTACTCCCTGTTTCTGAGGTGGGAGCACTCCATTGTTTAGATCTGTGCATACCCAGAGACTTTAGTCTTCTGCCCCTGGGTTTGGACTGAGATGGTCTGGGAGGGACTGGAAAAGACCAGTTTTTAGTACGCCAATGCCTACTGAATCTAGGTAGCTGTACCTGTAGGAAATCTTTAACAGTTTGCATAGATTTAGTTTTTTCCTCCATCTTTCTGAGGACGACTTCTGCTTTAGTGCCAAACAGATGTTCTTAGTTTAATGGAGCATCTAGTAATTTTGCCTTGACATGGGCTGGCAAGATTTGTTCCTTAAGCCAAGCATGCCTTCTAAGAACAGACCCAGTGACAGCAGCCCTGCAAGATGCCTCTAAGGTATCAAAATCACATTGCAAAGTATGTTTTCCAACTTCGTTAGCAGAATGCATTAACTCTTGTAAATCTTTATGTTCTGCACAATCAGGAATCAACATCATTTTTTGTTTAATTAGTTCCATAATATGTTGCTGATACTTGAACATGTGAAACTGGCAATTTAAAGCCCTGATGGCAAGTGTAGCAGAGGTGTATACCTTCTTAACCAATCTGTCTAAAGCCCTAGAATCCCTGTCCGAAGGGGTAGGATTTTTGGCTGTAGTAGCCAATGCCTTTATGTCCCTGGGAAATGGTCTCTGGATCGGCAGTAGGATTCTTAAATAGGAATTTGTGAGAGTCAGGTACTCTGTAGTACCTTGTCAGGTTTCCTGGTAGCAAAGTATCAGGGGTAAGACTGGATTCCATTAAGACATCATCTACAATTTCCAGAAAATACAGTTGTGTACACTTACCATAAATGTAGATGTTTGAGTGTATTCATTGTTGCAGTCATCACATTTGGGTTATTTTGCCTGCAGTAGCCCTCAGTCGGCCTGATTATCAAAGTCTTGGGTCCTGCATTGGTTGCTGTCTCATCTTCCATTACGTCAGGTAGTCAGGGGTATAAAGCATGCAGCAGACGCCAGTACATCAGTTTTTCTTGCCCCAGATGGGAAGCAATATATATATATATATATATATATATATATATATATATATATATATATATATATATATATCTATATAAATATACACACACACACACACACACACACACACACACACACACATATATATATAGACACACACAAGGTTATACCTCCAACAAAAAAGCAAATACACCAAAAAGTTTTTAAGTATAGTAAATGAAAATAGAGGTATAGCCAAAGGAAGTCAGGGGCTGGAGGGAGGGTAACCAGGACTGCAACAGTAAATACACTCGAACATCTACATTTAGATCTGATGAAGGGCAAAGGCCCGAAAGCGCTCATCACTTGTATGTCTATTTTTAATAAACAGAAGGAGTTGGTATTCGAGCAGTGTCCAGTCTTATTTGTTTTTGGACATTTATGGTAAGTGTACACAACTGTACTATGTTCTTCGTGTTTCACTCTTGCAGTCATCACATTTGGGTAGATTCCCAAAGATAAGGATGGGAAGAGGAATTCAGATACAGCTAGGACCAGCTATAAGGCCCTGCAAGACTGCAGTGGCAAAGCCAGCTCTGGATTTACAGAAAACTGGCAAATGGTAATGCTTGGTGAAAGTATGTACAGAACTCCATGTAGCAGCTTCTAGGATGTCTCTGGCAGAGACACCTCTGAGAAAGGCTGCAGAGGTAGATGCAGCCCTGGTTGAATGGGGTCTAATCCCCTGTGGGATAGGTTTTCCATGGTGCTTATAGCAGAAATGAATGCAATGGCATATCCGTTTAGAAATGGTTTAATCTGAAATACCCTTCCCCTCTGCCCCTGCAGCAAATGCTATCAGCAGTTGTTCAGATTTCCTTTGACGTTTAGTCCTGTCCAAGTAAAATCTAAGTTGTCTGTGCACATCTAAGGAGTGCAGTATCCATTCCCCTTTGTTCTGTGTATTAGAAAAGAAGGTTGGCAAATGAATGGACTGATTAAGAGTCACACTGGATACCACCTTTGGGCATGAAAGAGGGATTGGTCCTGAGGGACACCCTGTCTGCATGAAAGATGATGAAAGGCTCCACTGCCTTAAGGGCCTGTAATTCAGATACCCTTCTTGCTGAAGTGATTGCTAAAAGGAAAGCTGTTTTCCAAGAAAGGAATTTTAACTCTGCAGTTGCAGCTGGCTCAAAAGGGGGAAGAGTGAGGTTTTTCCAATACAAAATTAAGGTCCCAGGTTGGAGTTGGGGCTCTCCTGGGTGGTCTTATGTTTTTGGCCCCTCTGAGGAACTGCTTGAGCAGTGGGTGAGAAAAGAGGGGTGGTTCTGTGTTGTAATGGGTTGAAATGGCTGAGGCGTGAATTTTGATGGAGGAAAAGGAAAGGCCCTTGTGAAGCATCTCAGTTAAGTATTGAAGAATCTGGGGTAAATTGGGCACTGTTGTGGCCATTCCTTGAGTTTGGTTCCAGGCAAAGAATCTTTTCCATTTTTCAGCATAAGATTTTCTAGTACAAGATCCAAGAAAGAAGAGTCACAGTCCAGAACACCAAACTAAAAAACAAAGACTGGACAACAAAGGGCAAAACTACTGACTGATGGAAAACACAAATTTATTTTAACACAACTGAAATAAAAAACACATTTTCGTCCAAGTAACTCTCAGACATCATCAGAAATGGAAAAAGTACAGTTTGGTACCTACCACAAATGTAGATGTTCGAGTGTATACACTGCTGCAGTCATTACACTTGGGTTATCCTGCCATCAGGAGGTTCCCCAGCCGGCCTGAGTTCCAAAGTCTTGGTCCGGCGTTGGTTGCTGTCGCCTCCTCCCTGACGTCAGTGCGACAAGGGTATACAAGATGCAGCCGATGCCATTTTCTTCAGTTTTTCTTGCCCCAGATGTCAGGTGCCTCTAAATAGGTAGGCAATTCAAATTGCTAATAAAACATACATAAGAAAAGCAAACAACTTACAGCTACCAGCAAGTACTCCCCATAGGTAGTAAAGGGTAGAAGACATAGGTACGTACCAGCAAGTAAGAGGGGAAGGAGGGAGGGTAATCTGGACTGCAGCAGTGTATACACTCGAACATCTACATTTACAGTTGGTACAAAACTGTACTATGTTCATCGTGTTACACTGCTGCAGTCATTACACTTGGGTAGAATCCCAAAGATGAGGTAGGGTGGCTGGCTCTATAAGGCATTAGGGGTGGCTATAAGGCCTTGCAGCACTGCAGTGGCGAAGCCAGCTCTGGATTTAGAGTATAGAGGCAGATGGTAATGCTTGGTGAAGTCATGTGGTTGCTGCTTCCAAAATATCCTTGGTAGGTACTCCTCTGAGGTAGGCAGTTGAAGTGGCTATTGCCCTGGTGGAGTGAGATCTAATGCTGTTAGGTACAGGTTTCCCATGGTATGTATAGCAGAAACGTATACAATGTTCTATCCATTTTGAAATAGTTTGTTTTGAAATGGCTTTTCTCTGTGCTCCTGCAGCATATGCTACCAATAATTGCTTAGATTTTCTGAAAGCTTTGGTTTTGTCCAAGTAAAAGCGTAACTGCCTGTGAATGTCAAAAGAATGCAGTAGTCTCTCCCCTTTATTCTGTGGTTTTGGATAAAAAGTTGCCAGGTGAATTGTTTGATTTAGAGCCACACTGGATACAATCTTTGGCATAAACGTAGGGCTAGTTCTTAAAGACACCCTGTCCTGGTGGAAAATTAGGAAAGGTTCCACTGCCATTAGTGCCTGTAATTCTGAAACTCTTCTTGCTGATGTTATTGCCAGGAGCAGAGCAGTTTTCCAAGAGATGTATTTTAATTCTGCTGTGTAGGCCGGCTCAAAAGGAGGTAAAGTTAATTTTTCCAAAACAAAGTTGAGGTCCCAAGTTGGAGTAGGTGCTCTACGGGGCAGTCATATGTTTTTAGCCCCTCTGAAGTACTGTTTTAACAGAGGATTAGAGAAAATTGGTGGATCCGTGTTGTAATGAGCAGAGATGGCAGAGGCGTGGATCTTGATGGATGAGGAGGAGAGGCCTTTGTCCAGCATCTCAGTCAAGTATTGTAGTATCTGAGGAATGTTTGGGACAAGAGGGTCAAGGCTGTGAGCTTGGTTCCAGGCACAGAATCTCTTCCATTTATCCGAATAGGCTTTCCTGGTACTAGGCCTTCTGGCCTCCAGAATGACATCCATAACAGCTTTGGAGAGAGGCATTGCTTGCTTGACTAAAGAATCTTCCATGCAGCTAGGTTTAAGGTCTTTAGCTGGCTGTGTAGTATTTGATTGCTGTGCTGAGTCAGCAGATGTGGGATTTGAGGCAAAATCTAGGGTGGTTCTTGTGCTAAGCTCTTTAAGATTGCGTACCAGTGCTGGCGTGGCCAGTCTGGTGCAATCAGGATCATCTTTGGCTCTTCTTGCCTGGCTTTTATGAGTACCTTTGGCAGGAGAGGTAGTGGTGGGAAAGCGTATACCTGTAGGTTCTTCCAGCTGAATGAGAGGGCATCCACTTTCCATGCTTGTGGATGGTAACTCCTTGTGCAGAATTTTTGTAGCTGGCAGTTCATTGGGGATGCAAACAGATCTATGTCCGGGCTCCACCATTTCTGTGTTATCACTCTGAATATTTGTGGATTAAATTCACATTCATGGGGATCCATGATGTTTCTGCTTAAGTCATCTGCCAGTGTGCTTTTCTCTCCTGGCAGGAATTGTGCTTGCAGATGAACTTGATCATTTATAGCTGTGTTCCACAAGGTCATGGCTTGTCTGCAGAGGGGGTAAGAGTGAGCGCCCCCTTGCTTGTTTATGTACCACATAATTGTGTTGTTGTCTGTCTTTAGTAGTAGTTGTCCTGGATGCAGCAGGTCCTTGAAAGCTATAAGGGCATTTTGTACAGCTAGCATCTCTTTTTGATTGATGTGAAGATGCCTTTGTTCTGCGGGCTACTTGCCCTGAATACATTTGCCTGCCATGTGTGCTCCCAAAGCATCTGTTGTCAGTGTTTGCCTGGCTGTGGGTTGTGTAAAAGGTTGTCCCTTGTCGAGGTGACAAGCTTGAGCCCACCACTGAAACTCCTGTTGAAGGCAAGGAATTAGTGGTATAACTGTTTCCAAACTTTGACAGTGTTGAGACCAATACATTCCTTAGGTACCATTGTAGTTTCCTCATATGCAGTCTGGCATATGGAATTATTAGTATGCAAGATGCCATGTAACCCAAGGCCTGCAGAATTTTGCTTGCAGGGAGTTGGGTCTTTGTTGCCATCAATTGAAAGTATTGAGTTAGTTGCCCTTGCTTGTCTGGCGTGAGATAAGCCACCTGGGCCGTTGTGTTCAAGCTGGCACCCAGGAATATAATCTTTTGTGAGGGCACTAGTTTTGATTTCTTTTCGTTTACTGTGTACCCCAGGCAACTTAACTTTTTTACAAATGCCAGATGCTTTAGAAGAATATCCTTGCTCTCTGCTTGAATCAGGCAGTCATCCAGGTACGGATAAATTTAAATTCCTCTCTGTCTGCAAAATGCAATTACTGGTGCCAGGCACTTTGTGAAGACCCTGGGCGCAGTAGACAAGCCAAAGGATAGTGCAGAGAATTGGTAGTGCATTGAACCAGCTATGAATCTGAGGTATCTTCTGCAGTTTTGTCTGATAGGGACATGCAGGTATGCCTTCTTGCGGTCCAAGGTCACGAGCCAAGCTTTCTTGCCCAGCATGGGAAGAAGCTGCTGTAGTGTCAACATTTTGAATTTCGGAACATCCAGGTAAGTGCTTAGAGAAGAAAGATCCAGAATGGGCCTCCAGGCTTTGTCCTTTCTGGGTACCAGAAAGAGTCTTGAGTAAAATCCTTGTCCTTACTCCTGTGGTGGCACCTTTTGAATAGCTCTCATATCCATGAGTGCTGTAATTTGTTTTTGAGCCTCTGCCCATTGATTTGGTGGCAGATTTGGCATTCCTTTTAACCTTGGCAGAGTGTGAAAGTGGAACCTGTAACCTTGAGATACAATGTTGAGAACCCATTTGTCTTTGGTGATCATATGCCAATTGTGGTAGAAAAGTGCCAGTTTTCCTCCCAAGGGGGCTGCCAAGAGAGATTTGTTTGGCAGCTGTAGTGGGAAGTCATTGGAGCTGCTTTTTATATTGTTGGGGCCTGTCTTCCCCTTCTTTCTGGCCTAATGCAACCCATTGTCGAGGCCTGTAAGGACCTTGTGGTTGACCTCTACCTCTTGGACATCTGTATTTTCCCCTTTGAGGTCTGTCTGTACTTGGAAAGGACCAATTCTTAGTTGGCCAATTTCTGCTACATCTAGGAGGCTGAACCTTTAAGAAATCCTTCACTGTTTGCACAGATTTTGCCTTATCCTCCATTTTCTTTAATACCTCTTCTGCCTTAAGTCCAAATAACACATCCTGCTGCAAAGGTGCATACAATAATTTTGCTTTAACATGATCTGTAACGTATGTTCTTTTAACCAAGCATGTCTTCTAATGGCAGAGCCTGTAACTGCTGCACTGCAGGAGGCCTCTAAAGAAACAAAACCACATGGCAAAGTATGCTTTCCCACTTGTTCAGCTGCTTGCAATAAATCCTGCATTTCTTTAAAATTAGGAGGATCTGAATCTGGAAGCATTTTTTGTTTAAAATGAGACAGTAAAAATTGCTGATATTTTAGCATGTGAAACTGGCAATTTAAGGCTCTCATTGCTAAAGTTGCAGACGTATATACTTTCTTTCCCCATCTGTCTAATGCTCTGGATTCTCTGTCAGAGGGAACTGGATTCTTGGCTGATGAGGCCTTAACCCCTATGGGTCCCTGAGAAATAGTTTCAGGGTCAGCTACAGGGCTTTTATACAGAAATTTGTGAGAGTCAGGGACTCTGTAGTATCTGTCAGGTTTAACAGGGGCTGGAGGTAAGGAATCAGGATTCAAGCTGGACTCAGTATACACATCATCCACAACATCTAACACTGGCGGAATAGCAAGGGGTCTGTGTTGAGGTAATAAAAGGAAGTCTAGGAGCCTTTTCTTGGATTCTGAGTAATCCTGGCCTTCCCAATGGAAATGCTCCCTCATGGTATGTAAGGTTTCCCCAAAGGAGTAGTCTTCAGGCGGTGAGGCTGATGGAATTGATTCCTCAGCATCAGAATCCTCATAAGGGGGTAAAGAATATCCTAGGTCTGAGGATGAATCTGAAGAGATGGACACCTGGTCGGATGAATCATAGTCTGCATCCTGTCTAGGCCTTTTATCAGGAGGGGGATGGGACCACCTGATCAGAGTGATTAGGTCTTTGGCCATTTTGAGCATTTGTTTCTTAGGCATGGAGGCCTGTCCTGGAGAATGCTGTATTTGTTTCTTTGATTTTAAAGGCGGCTTAGACTTAACAGAGGGTTTAATGCTTAACTTAGTTGGTCTGAAGACATCCTCTGAAGCTGCGGGTAGCTCAGCTACTCCGGATCCCTCTGAAGGGTTAGTTTAGGTAGGCTGAATAACTTGTGCGTCCGAAGGCCCAGCCATCTCCACATGGGAGTCAGAGGCGGCCTGTGGTTCTACAGAAGCAGTCGTCAGGGGCTGCGAAGGCGCCTCGCTGAAAAACGGAGAACCGGCAACTGGCCTAGAAGAGGCTTAGTCAGACCAACTCAAGAGATAAAACCGTTGAAAAACACACAAGGTAGCAATGACGAGTGAAGCCAACGGACTGGACACCGTTCTGCAATACACAAAGATTTTATTGAGAGTAAGCGCTTTCGGTAGAGAGCAATCTCTCCACCTTCATCAGACAACCCCATATGCACGAACAATCACCTTATATCATCATCACACTTAATTGATTCATTACTTAATTAAAATAATCAAAGATGACTGTATTGCAGCATTTTTTACAAAACGTCAGTTTTACAATCCAGGAAATCCGGCAAAAAAGCCACAGTATTGAACAATTCAAACATATTAAATTGAATTATTTTAACCTTACATTAACATTACATTAACATAAGCATCATAAACAAAAAGCTTTAAACTTTAAAACTTTAAAAAGCACGCAGAAGAACGCAAAACAATTCACTTGTAGATTGAACTCAGTTGTTTAGTATGTGTAAACTTTAAAGAGGTTTAATAAAATTATTATATCTCAATGATTTATTAAAATTAAATATTGAGCTTAAATTACTTCTTAAATTTGTATATAAGTTTGTTTTTGATACATGTGTGTGTATTTGAATATATATATATATATATATATATATATATATATATATATATATATATATATTTGTATAAAGGAATCAGAAGGGATTTAAACAAAAACATCTTTGTTAAAAATTGGGAGATATTAAAAGAAGATCGTGAACTTATAAAAAGCATTGGGGAAGAGCCTAGGTTCACATACAGGAGAGGACAAAATTTAAAGAACCTTTTAGAGAGATCCACCCCCATGTCTAATAAGGTGAAAAGGGGAATGAACAGGTGTGGTTGTTGCCCATATTGTAAACACACTTTTGTGGGGTCAAAGATATCTATGGCTGGTATAGAGTACAGGATTAATGGCAGATTTAACTGCAACTCAAAGGGAGTTGTTTACGTGGCATTTTGCAAGCAATGCCCTGCGTTTTACATTGGTAAGACTGACAGGGCGTTTAAGAAAAGGATATATGAGCATATACATGCTATTGACATCCTTGACATGAATAATGCTCTTGCGAAACATGTCAACCAGTTTTCTGACCATTCATTTATGTTTACTGTAATCCAACAAGTGCAACCACAAATTAGGGGTGGCCCTTAGCAGCTACAGCTTGAGGAACAGGAAGTATTTTGGCAGATTCGCACCACATCATATATCTTTCCTGGCCTCAATGAAGTTGTGTCTATTAAGTGTATTTTGAAACTTAAGGCACTTAAGAGATAGGATTGGTAGTGAAATGATTAATGAGTGGGGAGAATACTACTTCCAACCTTTGATGGTTTGTAGTAGTGGTGGTGTTGTGCTCTCTTGCGGAACGGACCATCTAATAACTACAAACACCCAGTATAGCTTATTGTGAACTTCTTGATAGGGGTTCGATTTGGGTATTTGTAAATGTTGTTTACAGGATTTGATATTAATGGTCCAGACAGACTAGTCATAGAATTTTCACTATTTTCACATTCACTTATTTATACACTCCTCTATGAGGTATGCATTTAATTATATTATATTTAAGCCCAAATTATGTCAAATTAATATGAAAGTTAACAATATGGAAGTTATGGTGGACAATAGAGTAAGGTATACGTGTATATGCACATACAGATATTGTCATGTTACTAGGTAAATATATTGGATGTGATTTTTATTTTTCCTGCATTTAGGGAATCAGACATGATATATATATTTTTAAAACTTGGGGGGGGGGGGGTTGAGGTTTTTTACATTTATTGGATAAACCTTTTCAAATGGATTCAAAGGTTTTAAAGAGTTTTAAATATTTCAAAATAATTATATATTTGAAATATATACTAATTATGTAAACATTTAAATCCCTTCTGATTCCTTTATACCAATATATATATATATATATATATATATATATATATATATATATATATATACATATATATATATATATTCAAATACACACACATGTATCAAAAACAAATTTATATACAAATTTAAGAAGTAATTTAAGCTCAATATTTAATTTTAATAAATCATTGAGATATAATAATTTTATTAAACCTCTTTAAAGTTTACACATACTAAACAACTGAGTTCAATCTACAAGTGAATTGTTTTGCGTTCTTCTGCGTGCTTTTTAAAGTTTTAAAGTTTAAAGCTTTTTGTTTATGATGCTTATGTTAATGTAATGTTAATGTAAGGTTAAAATAATTCAATTTAATATGTTTGAATTGTTCAATACTGTGGCTTTTTTGCCGGATTCCCTGGATTGTAAAACTGACGTTTTGTAAAAAATGCTGCAATACAGTCATCTTTGATTATTTTAATTAAGTAATGAATCAATTAAGTGTGATGATGATATAAGGTGATTGTTTGTGCATATGGGGTTGTCTGATGAAGGTGGAGAGATTGCTCTCTACCGAAAGCGCTTACTCTCAATAAAATCTTTGTGTATTGCAGAACGGTGTCCAGTCCGTTGGCTTCACTCGTCATTGCTACCTTGTGTGTTTTTCTAGAAGAGGCTTAGTCAGTTTTGGGCCTCGGATGCCTATCCTTGTCTTTGCGCTTTTTATGTATTCCGGTCGTCGGAAGTTCTGATGGCATGGTACAATTGATTTTTCTACCAAAATAATGTCGGGCAAAATCAAACAGACGTTTAAAAGCGCGCTTGTTAAACCTAGCACAAAAATGACAACCAATGACGTCGTGGTCTGGGCCTAGGCATGGGATACAATAGGAATGGAAATCCTTATGAGGTATTTGCTTCATACAAGAAATACAGTTATTAACTTTTACTGACATCGGTCTGAGGCAAGAAAACGTTTCCCCAACGGGGTACTTAGCTTTGTAGAAGACTTTGGTTCTGGATTCGGAATGAAAATCTCAGGAGACGGCCGACCGGCACTTGCGAACTGCTTTTGCTTTGGGCACCACGCGGCAAGAAAGACTGAAGAAAATGGCGTCGGCTGCATCTTATATACCCCTGTCGCACTGACGTCAGGGAGGAGGTGACAGCAACAGACGCCGGACCAAGACTTTGGAACTCAGGCCGGCTGGGGAACCGCCTGACGGCAGGATAACCCAAGTGTAATGACTGCAGCAGTGTAAAACGATGAACATCCATTAAACCCAGGTTGATTTATACATACATCAATTAAATAAATTAATGATCAATCAAGGATTTAAAGAGACATACCTAAAATACAAGACAAAAATTAAACCCAAACTGAAAAATAGAAATAATATACTGGATTAATACAAAATAACCTTGTCAAATAAACAATATATACATGTGTACTAGAAGTGGAACATGTCACACATGATAAAATAAATAGACATATCAGTCTGGGTTTAATTTTTACCTTGAATTTTAGGTATGTCTCTTTAAATCCTTGAATGATCATTAATTTAATTGATGTATGTATAAATCAACTTGTGTTTAATGGTTTTCCATTTCTAATGAAGTCCGAGAGTTACTTGGATGAAAATGTGTGTTTTATTTCAGTTGCGTTAAAATAAATTTGTTTTCCATCAGTCAGTAGTTTTGTCTTTCGTTGTCCAGTCTTTGGCTTTTTAGTTTGGTGTTCTGGACTGTGATTCTTCTTTCTTGGATATTGTTTTTTATGGAGTCTTCCGAAAGGCATACTACTTCCAACCCTTCACCAGCAGTTCATATGGGTAATGAAGTTGGAGAATTAAAAAAAAGCTTATAGGTCAACTTTCGCAGCTTCTTGAGCTACTTACGCCCTTATCACAAGACCTTGTATCTACTCTTCAGGCTTCGAACTTGCCTGGTAACCAGGAAGTTATTTTTCGTCCCGGGGGTCATACACGATGGAATGCGTCAGCTACGTCAATTCCTCATGGCGCGAATGCGCAGGTGTCGGTATGTGATAGTCAAGCATTCAATTCCACACCGGCAATTTTGGCTTCTAGCAACGGTATGGAATCGACTGCGGATGGGGCAAATGGAGTATCATTGGCAACCAGGGACCTTACTCAGTTTAAGCAATGTCTACAGGACAAGCCTTTGTTTCAAAAACCTCCACCTGCTGCTGGTAACTATGTCTGTGCGGACACTTATTTGACCTCTTTGGATAAACTGCAAAATGCCCTAATCTGGTACAAAACACTCTGCATAGATAATTCATATCTTAATGAATGTATTAGATTACGTATTGTACCAAAGGGGCTTCGGGTATTTAAATATCCAAATAATGTGATTGCCAACAGTGAATTTCATCAGGAATTGCTGCAGATTTTTGACAACTGTGGCCTTGATATTATCAAAGCTATTGTACACAATAACAATCGCGAAATGGATGTTTTACAAAGGGACACTGACAAGTTCAATTTACGAGTCACTAATGATTTATTTTCTGTTGAATGTGAAAAAATAAGAAGTTATGTTATGTACCTACCATAACGTTCCATGTTAGTTGTCTTCTCTCGCCTTCTTTCTTGCTTGATGGGTTCGGAGCCGATCCCTCGGCTCCGACTCGGCACTTGCTAAGCTCGAGAGTCACTTTTACCAGCTCGAGGCAGCCCCATATCCCATGATGCAAGGCGGTAAGTACCCAGATCTCGTTTGATGACAAAGGGCAATAGCACCAAGCATAAAATACTTCCCAAAGGAAGAAAGAAAACTTACAGATGGAAGAAGGACCAGGTCTGAATGGTCTTCAGCATAATAATTTCTTATAACAAGGTCTGTCCAGGCCAGGGGAAGGAGGGAGGGTCAAGAAAGAAGGCGAGAAGACAACTAACATGGAGCGTTATGGTAGGTACATAACTTCTTAATGTTAAGTTGTCAATCTCGCCTTCATTCTTGCTTGATGGGACCAGGCGTCCTAGCACCTCTATCCTGGGTGGCTCAATGGAACAGACTCTTGAGGACTGTAGAGCCAAAACTGGCTCTGTCCCTGGAGGCCAAGTCCAATTTGTAATGGGAAACAAAAGTGTGAGGAGTGGCCCAAGTGGCCGCTGCACAAATAGTGTCTAAAGGAAGTCTAGCTTGAAAGGCTGTAGAAGTAGCTAAGTTCCTAGTTGAATGTGCTTTAGGTTTTGAGCACAGCTGTTTTCCCCTGAGCAGATAAATTTCAGAGATGACCGAAGAAAGCCATCTGGACAAGGTCACTTTAGAAACAGGAAGGCCTTTTTTATTATCTGCATAGGAAACAAAAAGTTGATCAGATTTTCTAAATTTTTTTGTTCTGTCCAAATAATATCTAAGTTGACAGTGGACATCAAGATAATGTAGTTTTTGTTCAGCTCTGTCTGAATAGTTTGGGAAAAATACAGGGAGATCAATGGATTGATTCAAATTGGTCTTTGAAGCGACCTTAGGCAAAAAGGTCGGATTAGTTCTCAAAGATACTCTGTCTTTGTGAAAAACCAAATAGGGGGGTCGAACCGATAGAGCATGAAGTTCAGACACCCTCCTGGCCGATGTAATAGCCACTAGGAATAAAGTTTTCCAAGAAAGAAATTTCAGGGAACAAGAAACAGCTGGCTCGAAGAGGGGAAGAATCAAGGATGTCAGCACTAAATTTAGATCCCACTGAGGAGGAGGATTCCTGATTGGAGGCTTTAGTAGGAAAATTCCTTTCAAGAAGGCCCTGCAGAGCCTATGGGACATAATATTATGATCTGCTATCCCGACATGAAAGTTGGAGATAGCAGCCAATTGAACTCTGACTGTGGAAGAAGAGGAGCCTGCATGAAAAATCTCTGCTAAGAAGTCCAGGACTGCCTGAACAGGGGCAGTGAAAGGATCAATATTCTTGGCCTTAGCCCAATAAGAGAAAGCGTTTCCATTTGCTTGTATAAATCCTCCTGGTAGAGGATTTTAACGGTTACTATGATGTCTCTAACTGGGTTAGAGATCAAAGGAAGCCTGGCTAAGGAAGGAAGTGGAGCAACCATGCTGTGAGGTTGAGAGAAGGGATAGACCGGTGCAGCTGACCCGATTGGTGAATCAGAAGATCTGGCACTGGGTCCAGATGCCACGGCTGCACCAAAAGGTGATGATGGAGGAACGGGAACCAAACTTGTCGAGGCCAGTAAGGGGCAATGAGAATCAATTTGGCTCTCAAAACGGTAGCTTTCTGGATAACTTGAGGGATCAGAGGAAATGGAGGGAAGGCATAAAGAAGTCCCTGGGGCCAATCCTGGGTCAGAGCGTCTCTGGGGGGATGGCCTGGTAGAGGGAAGAGACAGAAGAAGTCTGGACATTTGCTGTTTTGGGGAGTAGCAAAAAGATCGCAACATGGACGACCCCATTCCAGAAATATCTCTTCCGCTATAGATTGCTTGAGAGACCACTGTTGAGGCATGAGAATAGCTCTGCTCAATCTGTCCGCTACAATGTTGGTTTTCCCAGGGATATGCGTTGCTACCAGAAACCGATGAGAGGAGATCGCCCATTGCCATAGTCTGAGCGCTTCTCGACACAAGGGGTAGGATTTGGTTCCGCCCTGTTTGTTGATATACCAAACTACAGACATGTTGTCTGTGTGGACTGCAATTGTCCCTACGGGAAGAAAGTCGTTGAGGGCTTGCAACGTTAAAAGCACTGCTCTCATCTCCAGGACATTTATGTGCAGATGGTACTCGAACGGCTGCCACGTCCCATGAACCATCCTGCCCTGATAATGACCCCCCCACCCGATCAGGGAGGCATCCGTGGTGACAGTGGCTATCGGGGATGGGGGTACAAAGTACCTGCCTTGGTGAACCTGAGGAGATGTGATCCACCAAGCAAGATGATCTTTGCAAGTTTGTGTCACCAGAATCTGGTGACGCATAGGAAGTTGTTGGTACGACCACTGTGTGAACAGCATCCACTGAAGAAGGCATGTAGAATCGAGCCAGGGGAAGAAGAGTAATGGCCGCAGCCATGAGGCCTAATACCTTTAGAACCATTCTGGCCTGTACTTTCTTGTTGGCCAGAATGATCCTGACATGACTCTGAATGTCTGAAACTCTTTGATCTGTAAGGGTAGCTGACATCCGAACAGTGTTTAAGTTTGCGCCTATGAAGGTAATAGACTGGCAGGGCGATAAGGATGACTTTTCGAAGTTGATCGAGATGCCCAAATGAGAACAAAGATTTATTGTGTAATCCCTGGCTTGTATAAGCTGATGCCTGGTGGTGGCTGACAGGAGCCAGTCGTCGAGATACGGAAACACCTGGAATCCTTGACGTCTCAGGTGAGCCGTGACCACTGCCATGCATTTGGTGAACACTCTGGGGGCTGTAGTGAGACCAAAGGGCAGGGCTCTGAACTGGAAATGACTGGACCCCAGCCAAAGCGGAGAAATCTCCTGGAGCGTCTGTGAATTTTGATGTGATAGTACGCATCCTGAAGATCTATTGAGCACATCCAGTTGTCCTTCTGCAAGAAGGGCAGAATTGACTGAAGAGTGACCATTCGGAATCTTGTCTTCCTCACAGACTTGTTGAGTCTGCTGAGATCCAATATTGGTCTCCAGTCTCCCGTCTTTTGGGGACCAAAAGAACCTTGAGTAGATTCCGGCTCTGAATGGTCTGTTGAAACTGGCTGAATGGCTCTTTTTGCAGTAGTTTTGAGACTTCTAACTCTGCAATTTCCCTTAGACCGGTGGTACATCTGGAAGGGAATTTGAGGGAAAGGACTTTCCTCGAAAGGAATTATGTAACCCTTGGATATGATCGACTGTACCCATCTGTCTTGAGTGAGGGAATGCAGGCTTCTGGGTACAGTGATAATCTTCCCCCGACTGCCTCCAAGGAGGGACAGTCGGGCAACATCTCAGGGATGCTGAAAGGGCTTGTCAGAGAGGCTCTTTGTTTCCCTGGTTTTTGGACCCCCTCTGCCTCTAGAGCGTCTGTTGTTGTTACCCCTCTGCCTCTAGGGGTAAACTGACCACGTGAATCGGCGTGACTCCTTGGGATTTATGGAACCACATTTTGCCACCTTTCTGTCCTTTGGGGTAAGGTCTAGAAGGGGTGGAAAACGGACTCCTACAGCAGAAAGAGTCTTGCCGTCCTGCTCGCACCTGGTCAAAGTTTCCTTCACCTGAGGGCCAAACAAAGCTGACCCATCAAAGGGAGAATTTGTGAAGGACGCCTTAAAGGGATCTGCAAAGTCACATAGCCGCATCCAGGCTTGGCGTCTAAGAGCCACACCTGTACCTGCGGCTCTACTCGCTCCATCAGCAGCATATGATATTAGCCGCATGGAGGAGTTTGCAATGGAATTAAGGGTTCCTAGCTGCGAAGCAATTTTCTTTTGAGCCCCTGCAGCTGTAGGATCCTGTACTACTTCACCCAGCTCCTTAAGGATATCCCTCTGGAGTCTGGTGAAGTGACATAGGTAATTCAGCGAACGCATAGCAAAGGTCGCTGAGGAAAACATCCGCTTACTGTACCTATCCATGGTCCTAGAGTCCTTATTAGGAGGATGGACGGGTATGGAAGGATCTGCAAGTTCCTTCTTGGTGGCAGCAGCCACCACCATGGCATCAGCGGGGACACCCTTAGTGAGGAATTGCTTGTCACCCGGGGCAGTGATAAATTTTGAAGGCCTCCTAGGGACTGGCTCTACAGAGTCAGGAGCTGCCCACGCCTTTCGGGCAATAACCTGCATAAGGGGGTCGAAAGGCGGAGACACCCAGGAGGTGGAGGGCCAAGATCCAAACGCCTCTAGGTATACTGACTCATCCTCAGAGGGATTGTTGGTGGGCCAGTTTCCCCTCTGTTTAAGGAGTTCTAGGATGTCTGAGAAGGAGACATCCTCAGAGGGGGATCTAGGGGATCCCTCTGACTCATCAAAGTCAGTATCTGAAGTGATAAGACTCGGGGGAGTCTACATGTTTCCTCTTACAAGTCCTCTTCCTAGGAGGATCTCCAAACATCAGGAGAATCCTCGGAAGAGGGGGAAATTCCCAATGGGGAAACCTGAGGCGGAGGATCTCTGGGTCCTGTAGCAAGAGAAGTGGCAGAGATGTCAACAGGCACTATAGAGGGAGGAGCTAAGGGAACAGACTGCTGACTGATACCAGTGGCCAGCACACTCTTCATCACCTCGAATGCTCCCCTCCCAGGCAGGTCCGAGAGAACCCGTTCAAGAACTAGGAACTCCAGGGACCACCGAAGGGAAGTCTCTGAGGCAGATGTCGGAGCCGTGCTCACCAAGGCCGAGGCTCCAAGGGGAAGAGCGGGTTCGGACAAGGGTCTGATGCCACTCACCCCCTCGGAGGAGACCATGGAAGCCCGACCACCGAATCCCTCTAAGGAAGGTCTCGAAGAGGAGATAAGAGTAGAGGCTGAAGGAACAGAAGGGGTATCTGTCCTCCAGCGGTAGCAGTAACCATTCCGAAGACTCCAACTCCAAGCTCTGGGGTAGAGTTGAAGGAGGAACTGTAACGGGTGTGGACCAATAGTCATCTGTTGAGACGGACTATGTAACATTTGGGCCAGTGCCTGTGACTTAAGTAATCTACTGACCACTCTCTCTAAGTCATGGTCAGAAAGCCTGGATGACCTTGAAGATCGGCTCCGATGGCTCCGTTCGAAAGGAGAGGTGAAGCCGGAGCCGAAAGTATCGGCTCCAAGGAAGGAGACCTCGACCTCTTCCTGGAAGGAGCCATCGGAACCGATGAAACTATACACCCTGTCGGAGCCGACAACTTATCGGAGCCGACAGGTAGCCTCGATGCATCGGCTCCAGCCGGAGCCGATACAGCCACAAAAGTAACGGTGTCGGAGCCGACACCGATGCCTGTGCCACATGGTGGTCGGAACCGATCGGAGCCGACACCGAAGTGGTCGATGCAGAATCGGCACCGATAGCCATCGGTGCCGAAGGCTTAGTTAAGCCAGAATCGGCTCCAGCCGGAGCCGATCTCGACTCAGAACGAGTCGGAGCCGAGGCCGCAGGCTTTGACACAGAAGCCTGGGCCTTGGAAGATTTGGCAGTTTTGGATGGAGCCGACTTAGCCGGAGAGCCCTCCGGCTTAAGAAGGCCCCTAAGTATCAGTTTGTTTCTTCTTTCCTGCAGGACTCTCTGGCTGAAGGAATGACATATAGCACAGGAGTCCTGCAGGTGAAGAGGCCCCAGGCAATACAGGCAAGAAGTGTGACCGCCTGTCAGAGACATCTTCTGACAGCACGAGTCACACTTCTTAAAGCCTGAGACCCTCTCTTTTGACATGGTGTAACACAACACACACACACACCAGTCAAAGAATTAAATTAAATTAAATATACCAAAGGTATAAGTAGAAAAACACACACACACACCCTAACAGGGGGGGGATGGGATGGGTAAAATTTGACTAAAAAAATAAGAAGAGACAGGTAATTTTCTGTCAGAAAATCTATAAAATTAACTTAAAACTAAATTTTAAAGGGTTTTTAGTAAAAAGGGGCTAAAATATCAAAGTAGTAAAACACTTACCAGGAGCTGGTAAAAGGAGGACCTCATAAGCGAAGCGGCAAACGAGATCTGGGTACTTACCGCCTTGCATCACGGGATATGGGGCTGCCTCGAGCTGGTAAAAGTGACTCTCGAGCTTAGCAAGTGCCGAGTCGGAGCCGAGGGATCGGCTCCGAACCCATCAAGCAAGAATGAAGGCGAGATTGACAACTTAACATGCAAGTATTTTAACTTGAAGGTGCAAATTGATAAAAAAATGTGACGGATTACTAAAAAGGAAATATAGAAAGTTAGACAGGGACATTAGGGATTACAAGGATGGTAAACAATATCCCTCACCTAAAACTTTTTTTCGTTCAACACATTTCGAGCCTGTTAATTTACAACCTATTTCTGATAACGATAGTTTTCGTCATGAAGATATTGTTAATTTATCTACGATTGTTGATGATGGCCATGATGAAGTAGGCCCACGGAGATCTGACAGGCTCCGGAATGAGAATAATACTTATACCCATTTTTACCGGGGATCTTATCCCCAAAGGAGGGGAAGAACCAGGGGGAACTACCATCAGTAACCCACCTAGCCGATGTTAATCATGAGCAAAACACAACACGTGGTTAGTAAAACTGGGTTCCACATATTTAATTGTAGTGGATTGGATATCACTGATGACTTATTTATAAAGGGTTTTAAGTTTGTGCCAAGTAGGAAAAGTAATTCACCACAGGTTCTGTTGGACTTGATGTTTACTAGACGGCTGAACTTGTTGAATATTTTTGGTGAAGATCCTAATCTTCCTGTTTCTCTTTGTCTAAAAAAAAAATTGAGTACTTTTAACCCTCCACTTCACCCCCCAACTGAGAAATTTGGAAAATACCATTGAAAATGAAATACACAAGAATTTCAATTCCTTTAAAACTTTTTCTAATCTTGATGACAAAGACAGAAAATTATTGGACACCTTACCTTCTAATTCTAACATCCGAGTTATGGAACCTGATAAAGGTGGGGGGTAGTCATTATAGACAAAAGTGTGGGAGGGGTAGTCATTATGGACAAAATTCTATATGATAGTAAAATGCATACCCTCCTCCACGATTCATCTAGATATAGTAAGGTCTCTATTAACGAAATCAACATCTCAGATAAGAATATCGATTTAACATTAAAAGATCTGTTTGATCAAGGTGTCATTGATTATAACACCTACCAATATTTGCTTCAACCTCATCCTCGTGTATCCTCTATTTTTGGGAAACCCAAAGTACATAAGTCTGTGGAAGACCCCCCCCCCCCCACTTAGACCCAATGTAGCATCGGAGGGAGCAAAAATCTCCCCCATAGCTAAATACCTGGATTGGAAATTGAAATGTCTGTGGGTGGTGAACTCCGCATTCCTAAAGATTCATGGGAATTCTTGAGCAAGATCAAACTTGAATTGTTAGTACGTAATCTTTTATTTACCACCACTGATGTGGTTGACTTGC
This sequence comes from Protopterus annectens, assembly GCF_019279795.1. Classification (NCBI taxonomy): domain Eukaryota; kingdom Metazoa; phylum Chordata; order Ceratodontiformes; family Protopteridae; genus Protopterus; species Protopterus annectens. Next base: position 308,902,655 of record NC_056751.1, on the reverse strand, counting down.
TTTCAGTTATTCCCCATGATCTAGGCTTGATTTGGCTTGAGGAAGCACTAAGGAGTAGACCAGGGGTTACTGACAATGATACTTTTCTATGTAATGAACTGGCAGAGCTGGTCTTGAAGAATAATTTTTTATTTTTCAAGGGAGAATTTTATCGCCAAGAATCATGAGTTGCTATGGGAGCTAGTTGTGCCCCAACTTTTGCAGACATTATTGTATCTGTGTGGGAACACAAATTTGTGCACCACTGTGCTTTTCTCCCAACATTGGAATTTCTACTACAGGTTCCAGAATATCATCTGTATTTTTTGGTTGGGGGGTGAAGATCTTTTGAGGGATTTTCTTTCTTTTCTCAAAGTACCGATTTCCTTAAGTTTACATATCATGTTGATCCATGTACCATTCATTATTTACATGTTACATTACAGAAAACTGACTTAGGTTTTAAATCTGTAATTTTTAGAAAACCTACCTTTTCTAATACATACATCAGTTTTGATAGTATACATCCTTTTTATCAGAAAAAAGGCATCATCAAGGGTCAAATCGTACGCATTTGTCCCATGACCTCTTGATGATTCTGATTACTTTTATGAATGTAATGTGTTACAACAGATGTTCTTTGAGCAAGGTTACCCTGGTGAGCTTATAGATTCAATCAGGGCAGAAGTAACACATGGTAGAGATGCCATTTATAGGCCCATTTTAGGTATGGGTACTGTTTTTTCCAATAAACATGGTTGTACTAGTTCTAATGAGGCTGGCTACAGTAGGGCATTTGTAATAAAATTTTAGTTCCAATGTCCACCACATTAAGAATACAGTATTAAAAGAGTGGGATAAGTTTTCAAGATTTACTGATCTACCTAATCTAAAAGGTAAAGCCATTAATGTAGTGTTCAGGAAGGGGCGAAATATTAAAAACTTACTTGAGTCGGTCAAACATGAGGAAGTTTTTGCTCTCAGAAAGAAAGGTACTTATAAATGTGGGGCCTGCAATCAATGCTCTTTTATTAACAATAAAGAACAGTTCCCATTACCACGTAGAGCTAAAACATTAACTGCCAAAATGTATACCAATTGTAATTCCCAGGGCCTGGTTTATTTGGTTACCTGTGGATGTTGACAGTTTCTACATTGGCAAAACTGAAAGACAGCTCAAATGCAGAATCTATGAGCATATGAATATCAACAAGTGCAATGTCAACAATGCACTGTACAAGCACATGTAGCAATGCCAAGTTTTCCTTCTTTGTGTTATAAACTGTATCCAAGGAACTCAAGAGGTGGGCCCTGGGAACACAAATTGGAATACAGGGAGACCTATTGACAGTTATTTTTAGAAGCTAACAAAGCCCTGGGTCTCAATGAACACATTTCTCTTGTACCTCTACTCAAATTAAGGGCAGCTAAATTATGAATTTAATTTTCTCATATTGACGCCTTTTTAAAAATATTTTATTCATCTAGTATAAATATTTTGATATTTTTTCACAAATTCATTGATTATGTCTTTATTTTATCATTGGTGACATGTTCCACTTTAGTACACATGTAAACATTGTTTTTTATTTGACAAGGTTATTTTGTATTAATCAAGTATATTTCTATTTTTCAGTTTGGGTTTAATTTTTTACCTTGTATTTTAGGCATGTCTCTAAATCCTTGCTTGATCATTAATTTATTTAATTGATGTATGTATAAATCAACCTAGGTTTAATGGTTTTCCATTTCTGATGAAGTCTGAGAGTTACTTGGACAAAAACGTGTGTTTTATTTCACTTGCATTAAAATAAATTTGTGTTTTCCATCAGTCAGTAGTTTTGCCCTTCATTGTCCTGTCTTTGATTTTCTAGTACTAGGCATCCTTGCCTCCAAAATGACATCCAACACTTGTTTACTGAGGGATGGTAACGGAGAGATTAGGTAATTAGCCAGGCTGCCAGGGTTTGAAGCTGGGGGTGCAGAATCTGGCTCTTCTGCTGAGACAGCAGGGTGGGGGGGCCTGAGGTAGGTGCCATGGGGCCAGCTGTGACACACTGCACAAGAGGGGGTACCAGTGTTGGCGTGGCCAGTCTGGTACAATCAGTATCATCCTTGGTTTGTCCTGTTTGATCTTTAGTAGCACTTTGGAGAGGAGAGGCAGAGGAGGAAAGGCATAAACTGACAGATTTTTCCAGCTGAAGGACAGAGCATCCACTTTCCAAGCTTGTTTGTGGGGGGTCCTTGTGCAGAATTTGTCAAATTTGTAGTTCTGGGTGGAGGCAAACAGGTCTATATCCGGGATCCCCCATTTGTTGATCAACATGTTGAAAATCTTTGGTTCCAGTTTCCACTCGTGTGGGTCCATGAGATTTCTGCTTAGTTCGTCTGCCAGTGTATTTAGTTTTCCTGGCAGGAATTGAGCCTGTAGATGCACTTGGTCGCTCAAGGCTGTGTTCCACAGAGCCATGGCTAGTCTGCAGAGGGGGGTAAGAATGGGTACCCCCCTGCTCGTTTATGTTTACATAACAGTGCTGTTGTCCGTCTTTATCATTAACTGTCCTGGAAGAATGTGGTCCTTGAAGGCTGTCACGAGCATTCTGTACAGCTAACATTTCTTTTTGATTGATATGCAGGTGCATTTGACTTGGGTTCCATTTGACCTGAATGCACTTCCCTGCCAGGTGAGCCCCCCTGCATAGTCTGATGCATCTGTTATTAGGGTTTGGGCGGCAGGGAGTAGAGTGAATGATAGTCCCTTGTTTTGGTGGCAGGCCTCTGCCCACCAAAGGAATTCTAACCGTATGCAAGGTACGACAAGAATCATTGCTTCTAGATCCTGAGAATGTTGACACCATAGGCTTTTTAGATACCATTGTAGTTTCCTCATATGCAGTCTTGCATATGGAATTAGTAGAATGCACAAGGCCATGAACCCCAAGGCTTGCAGTATTTGCCTTGCAGATAGCATGTTTTTTGTGGCCACTAGTTTGAAGTAAGTTGTCAAATGAACCTGTTTCTCTGGCATGAGGAAAGCCATCTGGGAAGCTGTGTTCAAGCTTGCTCCCAGGAATATAATTTGTTGACAGGGTACCATATGTTATTTCTTTTAGTTTATGGTGTACCCCAGACAAGTTAACACCTTTTGTACAAATGCCAGATGATTCAGAAGTTTGCCCTGGCTTTCTGGCTGAATTAGACAATTGTCCAGGTATGGGTATATTTGAATATTTCTTTGCCTGCAAAATGCAATGACTGGAGCAAGGCACTTTGTGAATACCCTGGCGCAGTAGATAAGCCAAAGGGCAGTGAACAGAACTGATAGTGAATGCAGCCTGCTTTGAAGCATAGGTATTTTCTGCAAGATTCTCTGACTGGGATGTGCACGTAGGCTTCTTTAAATCCAGTGTTGCCAACCAGGCATCTTTGCCTATCATGGGAAGCAACTGGTGAAGAGTTAGCATCTTGAATTTTGGAATCACCAAAAAGGTGTTTAGGATAGAAAGGTCCAGGATAGGATGCCATGAGTTGTCTTTTCTGGATACCAGGAAAGTCTTGAGTAGAAACCTTGTCCCTTTTCCTCTTCTGGTACTGTCTGAAAAGCCTTAAATCCTAAGACAGAGAGTACTTGCTTTTGATCCTCTGCCCAATGATTTGGGGGTAGATTTGGCCAACCGTTTGTGGTTGGCAGCATGTGGAAGTGAAATCTGTATCCTTGGGAAACTATGTTTAAAACCCATTTGTCCTGGGCAATGAGTTCCCAGTTTTTTGCTTGCAGAGCAATCTTTCCCCCTAAAGGAGCAGTCAGTTGAGAAGTGCTTGGAAGTTTTAAAGTTAAGTCATTGAGACAGCTTACCATAGGGGGAGTCTTACTACTCCCCGATTTGGAAGTGGGAGCCCCCCACTGCTTAGTCCTGTGCATAACCTGGGACTGAAGCCTGGGTGTTCTGCTGGTTCTGGATTTTAACTGAGAAGGCCTGGAAGAGGCAGGAAAGGACCAATTTTCTGAGGGCCTATGCCTACTAAATCTAGGAGGCTGCACTTGTAAGAAATCTTTAACAGTTTGCATAGATTTAGCTTTTTCCTTTATCTTTTTAAGAACTTCTTCTGTTTTGTCGCCAAACAGGCGGTCCTGATTTAAGGGAGCATCCAGCAATTTAGTTTCAACATGATCTGGCAAAGATTACTCCTTAAGCCAAGCATGCTTTCTAAGTACAGACCCAGTGACAGCAGCCCTGCAAGATGCCTCTAGTGAATCAAAACCACACTGCAAAGTATGTTTTCCAACCTGTTCAGCAGAATGCATTACATCCTGTAAATCATTACTTTCAGCACAATCAGGAATCATCATTTTCTGTTTAAGCTATCCAATAATATGCTGCTAATTCATATGAAACTGGCAATTTAAGGCCCTGATGGCCAAAGTTGCAGAGCTGTATACCTTCTTACCCAGTCTATCGAGGGCCCTGGAATCTCTGTCAGAGGGTGTAGGATTTTTAGCAGTAGTAGCCTTAATGCCCTTGGGTCCCTGTGAAATGGTCTCAGGGTCCCCAGTAGGATTTTTAAAAAGGAACTTATGCGAATCAGGAACCCTGTAATATCTATCAGGTTTTCTGGGAGCAGGAGGTTAAGAGTCAAGGGCCAAGCTAGATTTCGAAAAGGCATAGTCAACAATGTCCAGCACAGGAGGGATAGCTAAAGGCCTGTGCTGGGGCAGGAGTAAGAAATCTCTAACCTCTTTTTAGAATCAGAGTAATTCTGGCTTTCCCAGTGAAAATGTTCCCTAAGAGTATGCAAGGTTTCACCAAAAGAAAAATCCTCTGGGGGTGAAGCAGATGTAAAGAGTCCTCTGCATCACAATCCTCATAGGTAGATAAGGGTAAATCCTGGTCATCAGAGGAGACAGAAATTTCAGAATCCTGGTCAGAAGTATCATAAGCAAATTCAGTCCTAGGTCTCAGTGGGGGAAGGTTGGCTTCCCCTGATTAAAGTAATAAGGTCTTCAGCCATTCTGATCATTTGTTTTTTTAGGCATAGACGCCTAACCAAACGGTCTAGGCGTCCGTTTCCTAGGCATGGCTCAAGTTTTAGGCCTAGAAGAAGAAGATGGTGTCTGTTTAATATGCAAGTCAGTAGGCCTGAATACATCCTCAGAAGCCGGTGCCTGCACAGCAGCTCTGGACCCATCCAAGGTAGAGACAACCGCAGGTTCCACAGTGGAAGCATCTCGTGGCATACCGGACTCCGAATGGGTCTCAGTATAGGCCTGCGAATCTGAAGTAATGGGTATCAGGGGCTGCGAAAGCACCTCACTGAGTACCGGCGCACTGGCGACTAGCTTAGGAGAAGCATCGTTGGCAGCTTTGAACCTAGGCCGCCTGTCTCTGTCTTTATCCTTGCGTTTTTTCAGAATGTCGGTAGGCTTACTGAAGACATATCTGGATAACTGAACCGAGTACCAAAATATTTAGAAGCGAAAATGCACCGATGAAGATAAGGAAGTCATTTGCCTAGGTCTGCATTGCACCAAAGGCTGACCATGACTGCAGGGGTTGGTCCATCATAAATGCAGAAAACTGCAGCAGTGCAAGATCATAGAATATAGTTTGAAAAAAAAAAATGTCTACTTCCCTGCTCAGGGATACTCCACTGGTCATCTTAGTACTACTTGATGCCAAACATGCTATAACGGCTGTCAGACAACTAAAAATCCATCTTTTCACGCAAGGATCTATGTCAAAGGGATGAAAGTTACCTTACAATTCTAGTATGAGGTATGGCATTTAGTACTTTGGCCAAATCAAGGTAAGCAGTCTGGACACATGGCATAGTTATCTATGCACACCTCTGAGCAGTGATGGTTTTACACTAGATGTGGACCAGGGCAAAGGCCTCTACTAATCCTCTCAGAGGGACTCAACATTTAACAAGCATGATCCCCCTTTGACAGAGCCAAATTGGTGGAGATCAAGCTTAATGAGAAACTTACTAAAATAACTAATTTGACTGGTTAAATGCTCCTTAGCTTTATACATCAAATTTGTAAGGCTGACTGATCTGTAATTTGCAGCATCAGTGGTAGCGCCACCCTTGTGTAGAGGTCATCACCACAGCAGTAAGCTAGAATTCCAGTACATAGTTTGTGGCTAGGCTTAGGGTAAACAGTTTAAGGAAAAGTTCTGCAAGAGTTTGTTCGATGCTGTTTACGAAGCACCCAGGTATGCTACAGGACCTACAGACGAAGTGTTTGGATTTTAGATAATACATTAAGAACATGTTCTTTAGCACTGATAGGGAGTAAGGGAACCTAAGAAGAATGGTTTTGGAATACTTACTCCTCGTTTGCTATTATATTTGTTATGTCATATGAATTGAAATGAGTGTGTGCCATTAAGCAAATGTTCAGGGCAATGTTAAGCGTTATTCTTTACTTTTTTTTAACACAGGTAAAGAAAGATGTGCAATTATCCTTCGCTTCATGAGCTAATCTCCCTTCTTTTGCTGCATTATTGCTCCTTTTAATGCTTTTTTTTTCTTTATAATATTTTTTATACTACACATTCTGAAATGTTAATACATTTCTGTATGATTTAACAGTGGCAACAGTTTTGTTGCAGGGAAACTGAAATATAAATATTTGTGTGGGCGTGCATGTGTGTACATGTCTGAGTGATCAATGTACCTTAAACATAGTCAGTGATTTATATGGTTTAAAGACATTATTGTATTTTCCATTCAGCTCTGTCAGAGATCAGCCTTTTACTGCCAGTACACAAAGGCCTGATTAGTTTTGAAATGGCTGTTAAACTCAAATTAATTTGTTTCTACATATTACCCATGTTGTATGAATTAAAGTGGCACGCCATTTGGGGATATCGTGTATGAACCATAATCCATAATGAACCATATTACACTACTGAACCCAAGAAAAACCCAAATAAACAGCTTACCTTTTTTTCATTTATTTATAGAAGCAACACACAACTAGATCAAGTCAGTCATCATTTGCTTTAACAATGTCTCACACAGGCAAGTCAGCTGTTACAATTCTGCAGCTACTCTCCAGTTTTTCGCCTTACACTCAAATTATAACAGTATGTAAAAAGTAAAATAAGCTACCAAGTAACAACTACATTTTTAACTTGAAAAGCATATAAAGCATTCAGTGGTACCCAAATGGCTACCCATGAATTCAGAGATTAAGCCAGGCAGAATTAAAGGGTGGTATTGATAATCCAACCATTCACATTTCTGTAGCAGTAATCCGTGAAGAGCGGCACTACATGGCTATGCAAATCACATCTTTCAGGATGACTATGAAAATGTGGAGCTACTTTGTTAGATACACTTTCCTACAGCAAAATCAAAAGCCTAATTTATGTCGTTACTTTTTGTCTAGCATTTTATAATTAGTTATACAATGAATTACATAATGTTATACTTTATGAGGAGGAACACTAAAGTATGACCATTTTTCAATGATTACCGTAAGGTTTGATTTCATCACTGTTAACTCTGTCTTACAGTTCATTACTCACTTGAAGCTTCAGTTAAAACTTAGCTTTGGCAATAGATGTGAAACGAGGTAAAAGTGTCCATTTAGCTTGACGATATAAGCAAAGAGGTGAAAACCTCCCCATTCTCAATGAGGTAACTCGATAGAGGTCCACTGTGTCTCAGACACTGCTCAGATATCAATATTTCATTCTGAAGAGACTATAATTTCAATGTACGAGAAGTTGTGTAGAAAAAGTTATTGATGTGGTACGACTCTGTAGTAGGGGGAGGCATATTCTGAATTTCCTACAGGATGTTTGCCACAGTTGAGAACCCACAGTCACAGTGAACAGTTGGAAAACATTTCTTTGCATTTTTAACATTACTTACTTTTAAGACTGAGCTTTGTAAAAGGTCCACTTGTCCTTCTGAGCTACGTGCTTGGGATAATCACATTGTTTTATTATATGGTTACTGGCTAAGCTTCTGAGGGGATTACTTTAAAGAATCTTTGTAGAATAAGACTACAACCAGTGTATATGTATACCTGATGCCTGCTGGATATTACAGGCAAGTCTTAATTTTTTTAAGTTTTGAGAGTCTGACAAATTGTGATGAATCCCAAATTTGTGCTCCTATAATATCCATACTTGTTGAGGAAGAAATGGCTATGAACTATGCACAATTGAGGAATGTAGTCCTTTGCAGTCTTAGTTTTATATATTTATTTTACAAGTTTCCAATTTTAATTGCTGTGTTGTGACGGGCAGTTAATGTCACATGGAAGGTTGAAAGGTACGTGTGACAGCTCAGGGACCAAAGGCCTTTGCTGAAAGGCTTTTTTTTTTTTTTCTTTGAGTTTTATTTTGAGAGGACATTTCAGCAAGCTTATTTCATAAAAGATTCAGTGTGTGTGTGATCACATGAATCTCTTAATCAGATGGGGGATTAGTAAAAACAATTAACTGAAACCTTCAGAGTTTGTTAAATCGAAAGGAAGGAAGTGACTGATTCCTGTAAAATTGCTGTTGACTTCAACTGTGATTTTAAAAACACTCAAACTGGTTCAAATGTCGAATGTCATTTTACCATTTTCGACATAAGGTAAAAATGATGTTCACAAATTCAACCACGAGTTGATAAAACACATATACACACACACACATACTAGAGTAACATGGCGGATAAAGTTATCACCTCACAGACAGCAAATGGTTCTCCGGTTTAATTCTCAGTTGGGATGGCTTCTCTGTGGAGTCTGCCTGTCCTCCCTGTGTTGACATGCGTTTCCTCTGGGGTGTTCCAGTTTCCTCCCACATTCCAAAGACATGCAGTAGGTGGACTGGATACTCTAAATTGGTCATAGGTGTGTGTGTGTGTGTGTGTGTGGTATGGAAGAACAGCTGCTGCAGGGCTAGTCACCTGGCGGTGTGAAGCTTGGCTCTGGATGACTGTCAGTGCTGGGGTAATGCCCCAACCCCCTGTGTAGAAATGGGAAAGAGGGGTTGTGGATGGATAAGTCTGTGTGTGCATATATCAAGCAGGATAAAAAGCAATCTCAAACTAGACCACTCAGAGAACAAATAGTCTACCACACTCAAAATTAGGTGAAGTTGGCCTCCCACGCCAAGGACAACCACAAGGCATTCTTTAGATATGTCCATAACCTCAAAGGCAATATACAACTGTCTGCAGAGCTCACTGATAATGGGGCCACCTATACTGTGCCGTACCATATAGCAAACTTACAGGCAGACAAAGTTCTCTCATATTTTACCTCCGCTCCCCCTCAACTTCCCTTCGGGAAATACCGTCAAATGTAACTCGCCCTACCACCACTAGAGAACAGGTCAGCAATGCTCTCTTCATGGCCAAGAACAATGCACTGACGGACCCAGACAATATCCCAGGATGCCTTCTAAATAGCATGAAACATAATATATCTGGCCCTCTGGAATTACTATTTAACCATAGACAACAAACAGGCTTTGTGCCTCATAAATGGAGAACAGCAACAGTCATCCCTCTGCACAAAAGTGGGTCAGCTATAGATCCTGGAAACTTCAGACTCACTAATGTCATAAGCAAAAACATGGAAAGAATTATCAAGGAAGTAATCGATAATGACAAAGGAAGCTCCAAACACTGAACCCAACCCAATCTGGTTTCTTCAAGAGTAGGTCTTTGCTACTTAACCTGGTGGACTTATTTGAGAATGTCACCAAAGCAACACACAAGAGCAAAATGGTTCACGCTGCCTACCTTTGTTAAAGTAGCAAGCACTAGAATAGAAAGCAGACTTGCACAGTCTAGGTTTGAGTCGATTTATTTATTTCAGTTAAGTCAGAAGTAAGCATTAACTGACTTTAAAATGCTCTGTTGAGACTTGATTATCTTTTACAGCAAAAATGCTTCAGAATTTCTTATTGTAAAAGCTATTGTTGGGCTAATGCCCTTGCCCAAATGCCTGACTGGTAACCTGCCTTTGGTCACCTGCTTCTGTGGAGTAAGTTTCCTCAGAATATCTCTTCTCCTTTCAGTCAGTCTCTTCACTTTATAAAGCAGTGTCCGCATTCTGGAACTCTTGCAGAAGCACTATGCTGCCCATGAAGAAAAGTATAAGCCTAGAGATGCCAAGAATCTATATCACTGTGCCCAACATGCATTATACTAACACTTTACATCATAATAATACATACATATTACAGTGTTTATACCAACACTTTACATAAACAATTTGCTCACATAAAACAGTTTACTCTAACAACCTTGACCTGGCCAAGGCAGCTGACACAATACCCCATTTGTGCATTGTTGATAAACTCAAGAGATTTGATATAAACCTTAAGGTCACCTGGTGGATAGCCAGCTGGCTCACACCTAGGACCCTGGAAGTTAGAACAGGGGAATCCACCTCTACAAAGAGGCCAGTCACAAGCAGAGTCCCTCAAGGATTCATCCTGGGACCATTCCTTTTTGGAATTTTCTTCTCTAAAGTTAAGGCCAATGTCAAGGGCTTCTGAATGACTAAATTTGCAGATGACTACAAATTAGGAGCATTCATAGAATCCCCCACCAACACTAATGCTCTTCAGAAGGGCTGACACAGATAAAAAAAACTCGTTTCAGAGCCATGGACTAAAACGAAATGCCCAGAAATGCACAACAGCATCCTTTGGGAAGTGATCCACCCCTGACAACTATCACATTGAAAACAGACTCCTAAGAGTCGACCCAGTACTCATGGACTGCAGGACACACGCAGTAATCTAGATTTTAACCATCATGAGTCTACAGTAGTGAGGAAATCATTCTGTGTTGTGTAACATATAAACCAAGGCATGGCATCTAGGTCCAAGGAAGTCATTGTTCCACTGTATTCAGCATTCATCAGACCTATCATTGAGTACAGTGCTCCCTTTGGTCTGCACCCAACTAGGCACATTCAACAAGTGTAATGTCCAGAGAGGTTCCTCACTAAAAGAATACAGGGTATAAGTAACCGGGAACTAATCTAAGGGGGCAGTGAAAGCCAACACATTCTGGCTAGGCTTATAAATGCCTTTGGGCAGATAGCCTAGTACCTACCTATGTCCTATACAGACTGCCTCAAAGCCATATTCCTGTATTGTCTCTCCTACACACTGTTGAGGGGATATCCATGTGTGGTACAGAAGGCATTGTCAGACCCTTCTCTGATGGACCTCTTTCATATCCGCAAAGCAAACGGCACCAGAATAACCTGCTATAAAGACTTAAACCTTGCCCATGATATAAATATGACCTGCTGGACAGAGAGGTATGAATCCTAGAGACTATCCCTTCTTTGAAACAGGCTCCCCACCCACGTAAAACAGAGCTGCCCCCTAACCCAATATGTCTCTGATGCAAACAGGTAACCTGTAAATGGTTCATCTCCCAGGTCTATGCTTACACTTATCACGGGTATCAGAACTTGTCAGAGATTTGGGATGCATGGCTAGGCTTAAAAAGGCCCTTGTGGTCATTAGCCTAGTAAACATCTATGACCCTATAAGTGTAACTTGGACAATTGGATGGGGAACAGGTAATTCATTACTGCTTTAGTACCCATGTCTCTAATGGACACAGACAGCCTGTAAATGGTTCACATCTCCCAGGCTCTTGTCTGCAGATGTTTCATCTCAAAAGCACCTACTTACACTTAAGGGTAAAAGAACTTGTCAGAGATTTTTGACGTATGATTAGGCTTAAAAGGCCCTAGGGTTTGTTAGCCTAGTACATACATATCAACCTATGAAAGCACTCTATCTGTGCTGTACGTAGGGGGTGGGTGCATCAGTAATACATGATGTAATGCACTGACTAGAGAATATCACAGACTGTTTTAGAACATGTAATTTTGATGCTGTTTATTTTCTGGATATTAAGGAGGAGAAATTAATCCACTAGGAATCTTCAGTCAAACAAGCAAAAACATCTCATATCACAGTTCTCCAAGTTTATGCAGGAGCATACTTATTTACCATGTTCCAATTACCATCTAACATATCTGTTATGTATATCCAGACATGCACACACACACACACACACACTAAAAGCTGAGGAGAAAGAGTTGTTGCTTAAAATTCAGCTCACTGTCTGCAAACCACGAGGCATACCTTTATAAAAATAATTCAGTGCTAGACATAAGGTGCCATGCTAGCTAGAGAGGCACACTGTATTTTTGTAGCATACAATCATACATGTCGGCCTTCCAGAATTTTGCAGAATGTCCTCATTTCTACCTCTTATTTTTGGTCTTTCTCATAAAAATTGCAGTTTTCTGGCAAATTGTTGAAGACTGAGGTCACTAGCAAAATGACAGACATATGAATTGTAAGCTTTATATCCTTTAGAAAATGCATGCTTATGCAAACTTATTATCCTATCAACATTCAAAGTTTGCAAGAGCAATATTTAAACTCAGTCCCTGATTTTGGACCCATCTCCATATTTATAACACTGCCCAAATTTGTTGAGCTAAGGGGTGCAGAAGTGTGCACAGAATGGCAATGAAAAGAAAGCAATGCATAACATAGCATGTTCAGAATAGTATGCATATGGGGCATAGCTGCACTGTCTCGAGTATAGTCATTAAATGATTGCGACATTGTGTAATCCAAGTAAGAGAGACAAAAGACAGCTGGTGGTAGCATCCCCTATAACAGAGTGGGGACTCCACAACACAATCTATCCGTAATGCCAGGAAGTACTGTATTATGTAATGGTGGTAATGCAGTATAGACTGACATATTATAGAACAGGCTTCTAATGTGTATTGTGTATCTTAAGTAATGACAGTGACATAGGGTTGCCATCTGTCCCACTTTATGCAGGACAGGCCCTATCTGGGCAGTTGCACCCTGTGAAAAAAAATCACAAATGGCAAATATCCTGAGATTTCAAAACAAAAGTTTAAATTTCCTTTAATAGTTGCTTAAAAAAGAAGTTATGTACTCACCATAACGTTCCATCGGAGTAGCTGTACTTCATGTATCTTCAACCTGTGGGTATTTGGATCTGGATCGTATCCAAGACGGTCGCATCATCGGCATCTGATCCGAACTCCAAGCTCCTCCCCTACCTATAATGCTCCTCCAGTTTCTTCCTTCCCTCAGATTGAGTTTGCTGAATCAGAAAACATAAGCCCAACCCAAATAACTTTACCACTAAAGGTTCACACAATCTAAACAAAGTACAACCAGGACAGCCACAAAAGTGCATCTCTCCCATACACAAAATAGGACAGTAGTGACAAGGTCGGGGAAACGGAAGGAGGGATGCTTGAAGACTAATGAAGTACAACTACTCAGATGGAACGTTATGGTGAGTACATAACTTCTCAACTTCTTTATCTGAAGTAGTTTACTTCATTTGATCTTCAACCTATGGGACACAGTCCCCAGCTACCAACATCTGGGTGGCCCTCATGGAAGGATATTTTGAAGCACCACAGAGCCAAATGATGGCCTACTCCTGACAATGTCCAATTTGTAATGGGATATGAAGGTATGAGATGAGGACCTAGTAGCTGCAGAACAAATGTCATCCATTGACACTTTCGACCAGAAGGCTACTGAAGTTGCCATAGATCTAGTGGAATGGGCTTTGATCATACATACCCGGAGGGGAAATGCCTTTGTCAAAATATGCCTGGCTGATACACTGGGAAATCCATCTAGCAATGGTGACTTTGGAGACTAGTTTACCTAAAAATGGTTTAGAATACGACACAAACAGTTGGTCTGAATTATGGAAATACTTCGTTCTGTGTAAATAAAACCTCAGATGCCTATGGACATCCAATAAATGTAACTTGCATTCACCCTTGTTTTGGAAATTTGGGAAGAAAACCAAAAGATTAATATTGTTTTCAGAAGCCACTTCTGGAAGAAAGGAAGGGTTAGTGCACAGGGAAACCCTGTCTATGAAAAAACATATATGGAACTTTAATGGACAAGGCTTGAAGTTCCGATACTCTCCTGGTCGAAGTGATGGCCACCAAACAGGCAGTTTTCCAAGAAAGAAATAGCAAATCTACTGGTGCCGCTGGTTCAAAAGGCAGGGAAGACTAAAGCTTGCAAGACAAAGGTAAGGTCCCAAGGAGGTGATGCATCTTTCACTGGAGGCTGCAACATAAAAGTTCCTTTAAGGAAAGTCTTGCAAAGCCTAGATGAAGCTAAGGAAGTCATGTTTTCCCCCACATAGAAGTTAGAGATGGCAGCCAGTTGAACTTTTATAGAAGAACTAGCCCCTTGATGAAAAATACCAGATAGAAACTCCAGAATAGCCGGAATTGGAGCCGTAAAGGGATCTATGTTCCATTGAGAGATCCAAATAGAGAAGCGTTTCCATTTGCTATGGTATATCTTTCTGGTAGAAGACTTATGAACCGCCACTAGAATAGTTTTAACTGGAGAGGATAAACTGTGAGTCCTAATCATTACTGGAACTGGAGCAGCCAAGCTGCAAGTTTCAGACTGTCCAGGTCTGGGTGAGGAATCCCCTAAGGGTGAGAAATGAGATCCAGAACCGGATCCAAGATCCATGGTGGAACTACTAGGTGAGACCAAAGAGAAGGGAACCAGATTTGGCGAGGCCAGAATGAGGCAATGAGGATTACTGTGCTCCCCAGCCAGTTAGCTTTCTGAAGAAACTTCAAAATGAGAGGTAATGGAGGATAAGCATAAAGAAGACCGGGAGACCAAGCACGAAACAGTGCATTTCTGAGGACTTCCCTGAGGGGGGTTCAGAGCGAAGAACTAGCTACATTTCACATTGGAAGGAGATGCAAAGAGATCGCAGCATGACCAGTCCCACTTGAGGGATATCTACTCTGCTACTGAAGGATTCTGAGTCCACTCGTAACGCATCAGAAAAGTCCTGCTGAGCCGGTCCTCTTAAATGTTGGACCGTCCCAGAATGTGCGTTGCCACCAGAAAGGGGCCGGTGGAAATCACCCACTCCCACACTCTCATGGCTTCTCAACAAAGGGTGTAAGATATGGCTCCGCCCTACTTGTTGATATATACCAGACTACTGACATGTCTGACTGGATGGCAACAGTCCCTAGAAGATGATGAGCACAGATATGCAAAATGTTCTCAGACTGGGACCAAGTGCCTTGGATTGTCCTTCCGGAGCAATCTCCCCCCAACCTGAGCTAGGAGGCATCCGTGGTCACTGTGGTCATGGGGAATGATGGAAGAAAGGGATGTCCTTGGATAAGATCTGGGGAGAGAATCCACCAGATGAGCGACTCTCTGCAAACCAGAGATATACTTACTGGATGAGCAAAGGTAAGACCAGAAGGGACCACTGAACCGCTAACGTCCACTGGAGTACTCTCATGTGAAGACAGGCGAAGGGTAGGAGGTTGATGGTGGCTCCCACGGAACCAAGAGCCTATAGAACTGTAGCTGCTGAAGGGGTGGAGGACTGAAGAAAGCAAGACGTGAAGTTTCAGATTGTTTACTCTCTCTGGGGCAAAATAGACATTTGTATAGTGTCTAGCCGAGCTCCAATGAAGTCTAATCTCTGGACTGGGACCAGTGAAGATTTGCTGAAGTTGACTGTGATACCCAGTCTGTTTGCAAGAAGAATGAAGTAATCCCTGGCATGACACAGTAGACGCCTGGTAGGGGCAGCAAGGAGCCAATCATCTGATGGGGTAGACCTTGAGTCCCTGAAGCCTCAGGTGGGCTGCTACAACTGCCATGACTTTGGTCAACACACTGGGGGCTGGGGTGAGACCAAACAGCTGCCACCACCATAGCACCTAATGGGGACCCCTTAATCCAGCTGCGTCTGTCTGATTGGGGGGGGGGGGCAAGAATTTTGTCTGGCCTTTTCAGGACTGGCTCCATGGTGTTCGGCTCTTTCCATGCTCTAGAGATGATAAAGGTCCACCAGTGGATATGCAGGGGGGGGGGGGACACCCAGGAGGTAGATGGGCCCGTGCCAAATGCCTCCAGGAACACTGACTCATCCTGGGTTGGTTTTTGGGCGGACCACCCCCTCCTCTTTGGCATACGAGTTCCATGATGTCTTCAAAGGAGACATCTTTGGGGGGGGGGTGACCTGGGGAAATCTTCCCCTTCCTCCAAGTCAGTGTAGTCAGTGAGGGACTCTGGACAGGAGTTCAAGTACCTTCTTTTACACGTTTACTTGCGAGGAACCTCCTCAGTAGGACTCTAAGGGGGACTTGCAAGCTTCTGGCTGTTCCCTAGTGGGTGGTCCCCGAGGCAAAGCAAGCACGAGCTGTCCCTGAGATGACAGGACGGCTGCCGCCGTACCCAGAATTGAAGGAGTCAGGGCGGATTCCAAACAGGAGATGAACAAGGGTCTCTACCCACTCGAGAGGACCCTCTCCACCACGTCAAATGCGGAAGGAGAGCGGACATCCTTGGGAACAAGTAATGGAGCCGCTCCCATGGATCAGACAGGGGAGCCGGAGCAGAGCTTACAGGAGCACAAATACCTAGGGGGAGGCTGCGCTCAAACTCTGAGCTGACAAAACCCCCCTGGATCTGACGCCGAGGCTATGGTTCCAAGAGCTCAGATTTGATATACTCAAGCCAATGGTAGATGTCCAGGTACAAGATAACACTGGTGCCGACCCCCCTGACCCAGAGAAATCTTGGCTCCACAGACTCCAAAATCGAGTCTCGGATCAGAGAAGGAGCATTGGGGGTGAAAAAAGGCTGCAAGCTCTCTGCTTCGGAGAGAGTGGGGGCAGGCAAGACTCCCATTTGGATCTTGATGAACTTCCGCATCATCCCGTCCATCTCTCACTCACTCAAGCTGCGGGTGGAACGGGAGGGAGAAGCCACCGACACTGGCCAGGAGTGCCAGTGAGGGAAGGCTCTAGATGGTGGCCTCGACACTGTCGGCTCAGGAAAAACCTGTGCAAACTGAGCCGAGGGGTACTGGGCCTGGGAGGTGTCCTGGATTTACAGGGAGGCCCCAATGGGGACCCCTTTCTAGGCCTGTCCTTGTGTCTTTTTTCCCCATCAAAAGGCCTCAAGCCAGGGGGATGAATCCCAGAGGCATGGAGAGGGGAGGGGAGGACAGGACATGGTAGCAGCTGCTACCTAGCAGGAGCAGGGACCGCCATCCCCGACACAAGTAGGAGCCCTTTCAAAACCAATTTAGCCCTCCTGTCTGAGAGCTCTTGGGTTAAAGCCTGTGCAGAAAGAGCAGGCTGTATCCAAATGGGCCACTCCTATACATACAACACAGTGTGTGGCCATAGTCTGGAGAGAGCTTACGGCGACACTCCGTGCATTTTCTAAAGACAGGCTTTGGGGTCTCAGCCATGTCTAAAGAAGGCCCCCCACACACACTAACTACTAAGGTGGGAGAAGACCTAAGAGAGGGGAAACAAAGGACAATAAAACAATAAACATTTTTTTTTCTGACGGATACACGCGAAGGTTAGGGGAGGTAAAAACGGGAAATAGGGAACCTAACTAGGACTAAGTAGCACAAAAAGCACTTGCCCACAAGAAAAAAATGCCTGGAGCTCAGCAACCATGATGCTTGGCTGTAAAGTGGCAAACGAAATCTGAGGGAAAGGGGGAGACTAAAAGGCATTATGGGTAGGGGAGGAGCTTGGAGCTTGGATCAGATGCTGGTGATGCGGCCGTCTTGGATCCGATCTGGATCCAAATACCCACATGTTGACGATCAAATGAAGTAAACTACTTCAGATCAATTGTTTTGTACTTGACATACCTAAACATTAAATGAAACAGCATAAAAAATCCAATTCTACAAAAACAAGCTTTTATTTTTGGAAAGTAAAATCAAGTCCAGTCCATTGCACTAATTGTAAGTGTGAATCTGCAAAATCTTAGATTTCCATTAAGAAACTCCCACTTTGGGCACTTGGAGAGGTGACAACCCTACAGTAACACTGCCTTAATGGCAGAAGAGTACTATATGAAGTCTAGCAACAGCACAAATACAAAACAATGGTGTATTTATCTTGTGTTAACTTACCACAGTGGTCAAGGCATAAGAGACCATCCGGTACTAAACATGATAGGATAGCAGTTCTGTCACTGCTTTGACATCTCTATCATGTGAGTAAGCTGGAATGAGAACAATGGTTGGAATGATCTGAATTGAACTGAAACTCTGGCAATCCCTCCCCCTTCACCTAAAAAGTCTGTTCTTTCTCCACATTCAAGCTCATCTCGAAAGACACCATCATCAAAAATCTGACTGCAAGTGCAAAACCCCCTCCTTACGTGCATGGCTTGTACACTGACCCTCTGTTCTCGCCTACTGCTTCCTTCTCAGATTTACTACTAAAAATCAATTCATATTTGCCTTTCTACCCTGTTAATGTTCACATATGGTATCAACTGTGTATGGGATTATATATCTTCTGTGATATATTAATTTTTTATGAATTTCTTCACCCACGTTGTGCCTGCAAATGGTAAATTGTGATCAGTGTACAACCCAGGTAAAAATCAAAATAAAATTAAATAATGGTGTTATGTAAGACTAAAGGTGTCAGACTGGGACTAAGACCTTGTAAACTGTTAGAACGCCGCCAGCAGCCTACACCATATGATGACAAATGCCTACACATGATCATTTCAGTTACATGTTTGTACACAAAAGTAGAACCAGAGACAGGTGTATACAGTTGTAAGGTAGACACAGAGTGAAAGAAAGAAAAGTACTTAAAGTGTCACATAATGCAGTAACTTGGCAAGATGCAGCATGTACATTAGAAAATCCACTTTACTAGTAGACAGAAGTTGCACAAAATAAATATGAAATTCAAGGAATAGACGAGTGCGTCTACTAAAGTCTGAATTTTGCATTACTCATGCTTCTACAGAACTCTTAGAAGCAGCCAGCTCATAAAATTAGTGCACTTGTAGATGTGGGCAAACCACAGCTGGCTCGAGCCTGAGTGCAAGTCTAGCTCTGGCTTGTGATGCAGCAGGTTAAACAGCCAAGAAACAGCCTAACCACAATCACTGTTTTTTTTTTGATAAAGTGTTAACTGTTGATTCAGACCAGACCTGCAGGCCGTGTTTTCTTTTAGGTCAGATCTGCAGGCCGTGTTTTCTTTTAGGTCTGATCTGCATATCTAAACATCAAGTTTGGTTGGAAAACCAGGCAACATGCTGCCACATGCTATAGTGATGGAAAGGAACAAGATGTAAACATTTTTCATGGGACAGGACAACTGCAGGACATTGTAGTTGGGCAATTCTTTTACAATAAGATTTGCAGCTCATTTTTAGGATTTGGGGTGCATTATTTCCTGGGTCTGTACAAATTTGTCAAAGGTTCACTTCCGTGAACTATTCTTCGACTTGAAACCACAGAACGTTCAGTTCTGCAAATGATCACATATCCAAAAGATTTAAGTAAGGAAAGGAGGCAGTTGTCCAACAGCACAAATATGCCTTCTTCCCCACTGTAGTGCGATCTTGGAGTTGGTATATATAGTTGGGGGAGGCACAGACCTCCACCACTTGGGTGGGTTTGATAATGCGGTGTGCGTTCTGGTGTACTGTTGGCCAAGTGCTTCCTTTCCCTGGTCAAATATTTTTTCAATGTAAGCGTTCGCAAAACTGAACGTTCGGTGGTTTTGGGTTGATGAAGAAAGGTTTGCGGAACTGAACCTTTGACAAACTGATATAGACCCTTACTCCAAAGTGATTGCATGTTGCTACAGAGGACGAGGAGCCTGTTTTAGTGAGAGAGAGATCAGGAGAGCTTGGAAAACACTACCATTGCCAAGAACAGCATGGGCAGATTTATTTTGTTTTATTTTTATTGAGGTAACCCCAGTTTCTCAACTGTCCCTAATTTTAGTTCAATGCTATGAATCTCCAAGAGGTGCTTACTGTATGTTTGGGGCGGGTATATGTGTTCAAGAGCAACACAATGAAATTACTGTATTACTGCAGCATTTTTTTATTTTCTGTCACTCTTCATAATCAAGGATCAGACACATGCAGAGAGCTAGGCTGCCTTTTTGGGGGAAAAGGTGTGGAGGCATCTTGCACATGAAAGCACAAGGCCATCACATAATTACTGCTGGCTAATAAAAGTATTACAACTTGTTGGGGGAAGTGTATTGGTATATCAATCAAGCTGAATCAGCAAAGTGTTATTGTAGTTCTTACATTTTTCATTCTTTTCTCAGTGAGAAAGTAGTGTACAGAAAGGTGCTATCATTGTTGGGGGGCATAAATACATACAAAGAAAGGGCAGTTATTGCTGATAGAGTTCACTGGAGTGTAGTATCCATTAAAGAGCAAAGTTTGCCATTATCATATTTTGTAGCAATTTCACAGTCAGAGGCAGAGGTGGTATACTTTCTCAGAAGGGACAGTCCATTTGAACATTGTATATGTACAATAATACAGATTATTAAGAATACTGATTTTTAATTATTGTGGGTTTGCCTTAAGGGAACCAAAATATGTTTTCTTACATGCAGCTAACAAACTCCAGCATATCACAAGGCTTTTGTTCTGTTTAGGTAGTTTATCTAGTTTTTATCATATGGCTGTTTAATAATTTCTTGTCAAGTGTGGTCAAACTATTGTGCATTAAATCATTTGACAAGGGGGAAAAAAACTATTTTTTTTTTCACAAACCATGGCATAGTTTCTGTTCCTGTATACACAGTGGTGTACTTGTACGTTATGGCTTATTACAATTTTTTTCCCCATTTTTGTCAGCAGACCTGCAGCTTGGACACAGTGAAGGAGGTGGCTGGGTGAAAGCTGTTAGGAAGTGTAATCAACATACCATCAGCATTCTTTCACCTGAGTGAATGCTGACAATGTCAATGTCTGTTTGCTGTAACAACTTTTTTTGTACTTTAAAATCACCTCAAGGCTTCCAGATGGAGTTATTTTTAACAAAAGTACTGCTGTGACTGACTGCTCTGGCTTGGCATTTAGTGGTCTCCAAGAGCCAAGCCAACTCCTTGGGTTGACTCTGACTTGGTACTGCTTTAAAAATCCCAAAGCTTGCCCACCTTAAGGTACTCGTATTCAGAAATAAGCATGTTAGACTAGAAAATGAAAGGAACAGAAGACGGCATACTAATGTTTGAACCTTGCATCACATATATGCTATTTTGCAGAGCTACATGCATGTGAGAAAGCCATTGCACATGGCCACTATTCAGAGTTCAGAAAAACAAAAACAAAAACAAAAAAAAAAAAAGAGACACACAGAGAAACCGTTTTTCTACTACTGCTTGAAACTTGCATCATGCAGATGTTTTCTACAGAGCTAGTGGTAGTCATGTCATAAACTCATTGCACTTAGCTAGCATTCGAAAAAACGGTACAAAATAAAAATTTGAAATGAAAAGACCAGAAAACTTGCTTAATAATATTTAGCCTTGTATTACTCAGATGTTTTCTTGCAAGGTAGTAAGCATGTCAGGTCATAAAATTCCTGAATGGCTACTTTTCTCAGAGAATAAAAAGCGCAGGCAAAAGCTAATGAATGGCTCAGTGACAGCTGTTTTGAGTATAACAGCAGTTTGAGATGGAATTTGGCTAACACGTTTGAAACCACTTACATAGCTCTCAACCAATTAGGGACAAATTTCAAAAGAATCAGGGACAATCACGGACACAAAATATTAGTGCTATTAACTTGAGACATTGACAGAATCAGAGCATATGAATTAATATACATTTTCTGAAGTAAAAGAAGTCTAACTCTTAATTACTGTCATTATTTATTTAGTGTAATTCATCACCTTTCCTCCAAATGTCACTAGTCTTAGGAGAGATTAAGAGGAACAGCTAAAATATGAGTCAAAATCAGGGACAGTTGAGATATGTGCTCTTGTAAGCACCCCCTCCCAAACTCCACAGCCTAAGCTGTGCCAAGCTCAGAATGCCAGACTGAAAATGTAAACAAAGACCAGAATTAAAAGAAACAAATAAAAAATCCCCGAGACTAGCCCTTTAATATCTTTGAAGAAGCAAGAAATTTTGCATTTTTGATGGCTTTCATCATTTGTCTTATTTTTCAAGCATATCTGCTTACAAAAAAAACTCATGTAAAGCTTACACCAAGAAAT
Organism: Protopterus annectens; assembly: GCF_019279795.1. Taxonomy (NCBI): domain Eukaryota; kingdom Metazoa; phylum Chordata; order Ceratodontiformes; family Protopteridae; genus Protopterus; species Protopterus annectens. The sequence continues at coordinate 308,880,568 of NC_056751.1, read as the reverse complement.
TTAAGACAGCCTCCCTTGTAAAAACAAGTGAAATTATTTTAATTCCACATATAATCAGTTCACTTTACACCACCCCAGCACTGCACATCTCTCAACCTCTTAATGCAAGAAATCTGGACAAAGCCTAAAATAATGAAACAATGGGGGGACAAAGGCCCAAAAATAGGGACAGATTTTAAATATTGCTCTTATAAACTTAGAAATCTGCTAGAACAAGAGGATCTGTGTTAGCATGCATTTTCTGAAGAATATGAAGTCTGAAACTCAAACATCTGCCATATGGTCATTTTTTCATGACTTCAGTCGTCAATGATTTGCCAGAAAGACACAGATTTTATGAGGAACAAACCAGACATTTGAGGCAAAAATCTGGACATTCTTTGAAAATCTGTACAGCTGAGAGGTATGCCCAGCAGCCCAAGACCACAGCATTATATTAACAAAATAGCCTCTGTCCAGCATTTCTTTAGTTGCACCTTAAAGCCTATATTTCTTACAACTAATAAAAAGTACCTGTTTAATATCTAACATATAAAACAGTCACTGAAGAGACTCCCTGACTGCACACTACACAAAAGTACTTTATAAAAATAACAAGCATTATGAAACGCTTTATGTAATTACTAATCTTCTTTCGACTTTTTCCCAGTTAGGGGTCAGCACAGCTAATGAGAACAAAAAATCATTACTTAAAGTACCCTCTTTTTTTGAGTTTTAGTGTCCTTCTAAACATTAATGACAAAGTGGGGCATATGCTTTACGGTCTACCCACAAGTTTAACAAAGTCAGCAAAGTCCAGTCTTTATCAGCTACTTTTTCTTGCAAAGTCATACTTCACAAATGAAAGTGAAGCTGTATATCTTCCCATTTATTCACCAATTTCAGAATTGTTGGTCTTCTTCCTGATCAACACCAACTCCTAACAGCAAATGAGAAGTTATGTACCTACCATAACGTTCCATGTTAGTTGTCTTCTCTCGCCTTCTTTCTTGCTGAATGGGTACGGAGCCAATCCTCGGCTCCGACTCGGCCCCTTACTAAAGCTCAAGAGCTTATTTTACCGGCTCGAGGCAACCCTATATCCCATGATGCTAGGCGATAACTCCCCAGATCTCGTTTGGAAGCTGAAAAACCTAGCATAGGCCAATAAAACAAAATCCTCCAACTGGAAAGAGGAGGAAGAGGGATAAAAACCCCCCAAAGATAATTATCTACACCATATATATCCTAGGACACCTAGATGGTGAACAAGGGAATAAAAGGACCCTTCAAGGAAGGTAAGATCTTCTCGGTCTGTCCAGGCTAGGGGGATGGTGGGTGGGATGCAAGAAAGAAGGCGAGAGAAGACAACTAACATGGAAAGTTATGGTAGGTACATAACTTCTCAATGTTAAGTTGTCAATCTCACCTTCATTCTTGCTGGATGGGACCGCGTCCCTAGCACCTTCATCCTGGGTGGCTCATTGGAACAGACTCTTAAGAATGGTGGAACCAAATTTTGCTCTGTCCCTGGAGGCCAATACCAATTTGTAATGCGAAACAAAGGTATGAGGAGAGGCCCATGTGGCTGCCGCACAGATAGTGTCTATTGGTAGTCTAGCTTGAAAAGCTGTAGATGTAGCTAGTGCTCTAGTTGAATGGGCTTTTGGCTTAGAAGTTAATTCCCTGCCTCTGAGTTGATAAACAGATGCAATTCACAGAAGACAGCCACCTAGATAGGGTTACCTTGGAAATAGGAAGGCCTTTCTTATTTTCTGCGTACGATAAAAACAGTTGATCAGACTTCCTTATTTGTTTGGTTCTATCCAAATAGTATCGGAGCTAGCGGTGAACATCTAGATAATGTAGCTTTTGCTCCGCTCTATTAGTATAGTTTGGGAAAAAAACTGGGAGATCAATTGATTGATTTAAATTTGTCTGCGAAGCCACCTTGGGTAAGAAGGATGGATTAGTCCTTAGAGAAACTCTGTCTTTATGGAAGATTAAGTAGGGAGGACGAATGCAGAGGGCGTGAAGCTCTGATACTCTCCTAGCAGAAGTAATGGCGACTAGGAAGAGTGTCTTCCAGGAAAGAAATTTCAATGAACAGGAGACCGCAGGTTCAAAGGGGGGGAGAATCAAGGATGTTAAGACTAAATTAAGATCCCACTGAGGTGGAGGGTCTTTGATCGGAGGCTTAAGTAAATATACACCTTTAAGGAAGGCTTTGCAAAGCTTATTGGACATGATGTTGTGGTCCGATAAGCCTGTATGAAAATTCGATATGGCTGCCAACTGAACCTTTACTGTAGAGTCAGAAGACCCTGAATGAAAAATTACGGCTAGGAAGTCTAAAACCGAATGAATTGGGGCAGTAAAGTGATCTATATTCCTTGCCTTTGCCCAGAAGGAGAAACGTTTCCATTTACTAGTGTAAATCCTTCTGGTGGAAGATTTAAGGGAAGCTACTATGATATCCCGGATGGGATTAGAAATCATAGGAAGCCTGGCTAAGGACGGAAGTGGAGCAACCAAGCAGTGAGGTTGAGAGAATGTAGGGATTGGTGCAGCTGCCCCAACTGATGGTTCAACAGATCTGGAGCTGGGTTCAGATGCCAAGGCTGTACCAAAAGATAATGATGAAGGAACGGAAACCATATCTGTCGAGGCCAATAAGGGGCAATGAGAATCAACATAGCTCTCAAGGCGGTTGTTTTCTGAATTACTTGTGGGATTAGAGGAAAGGGTGGAAAGGCATAGAGAAGTCCCAGAGGCCAATCTTGGACTAGAGCGTCTCTGAGGGGATGGCCTGGAAGGGGGAAGAGGGTGAAGAAGTCGGGGCATTTGCTGTTTTGGGGTGTAGCAAAAAGATCGCAGCAAGGAAGGCCCCACTTCTGAAAAATCTCTTCCGCTACCGATTGTTTGAGAGACCACTCGTGTGGCATGAGTATAGCTCTGCTCAACCTGTCCGCTATGATGTTGGACTTCCCGGGGATATGCGTTGCTATCAGAAACCGCTGAGAGGAGATTGCCCATTGCCAAAGTCTGAGTGCCTCTCGACACAGAGGATAGGACTTGGTTCCGCCTTGCTTGATGATATACCACACTACGGACATATTGTCCGTTTGGATTGCAATAGTTCCTAGGGGAAGAGAGTCGCAGAGGGCTTGCAACGTTAAAAGCACTGCTCTCATCTCTAGGACATTTATGTGCAGGTGGCGCTCGAAAGGTTGCCAAGTGCCATGGACCATCCTGCCCTGAAAATGCCCCCCCACCAGATCAGGGAGGCGTCCGATGTCACCGTGGCGACCGGAGGAGGAGGAACAAACGGTCTGCCCTGATGGACTTGAGGGGACAGATGACTTTTGCAAGTTTGAGTTAACATGATCTTGTGGTGCATGGGGAGTTGCTGAAAAGACCATTGGGCGAAAAGCATCCACTGTAGAAGACGCATGTAAAAACGTGGAAGGGGAAGAAGTGTTATGGCGGCCGCCATAAGACCCAATACTTTCAAGACATACCTGGCCTGAATTTTGTCGCTCTGAAGAAGAACATGGACATGGTTTTGAATATCTAAGACCCTTTGATCTGTTAACTTTGCTGAAAGTTGTACGGTGTTCAAGTTGGCGCCTATAAAGGTAATAGACTGACAAGGCGACGAAGGCAGACTTTTCGAAATTTATAGAGATTCCTAGCCCTCTGCAAATGTGAATGGTGCAAGCTCTGGCTTGGAGAAGTTGATGCCTGGTGGTGGCAGTGAGGAGCCAGTCGTCTAGATATGGAAACACCTGGAATCCTTGCCGTCTCAGGTGAGCCGTAACCGCTGCCATACATTTGGTGAACACTCTGGGGGCTGTAGTGAGACCAAAGGGCAGGGCTCTGAATTGGTAGTGACTGGCCCCCAGCCGAAAGCGGAGAAACCTTCTGGAGCGCCTGTGAATTTTGATGTGATAGTACGCATCCTGAAGGCCCACGGAGCACATCCAATTGTCCTTGCCCAGAAAGGGTAGAATGGACTGTAGCGTGACCATCCAGAATCTTGTTCTCTTTACAAACTTGTTTAGTTTGCTGAGATCTAATATTGGTCTCCAGTCCCCTGTCTTTTTCGGTACCAAAAAGAACCTTGAGTAGATTCCGGATCCTAGTTGGTCTGCTGGGACTGGCTGGATGGCTCTTTTTGCTAGCAGTTTTGATATTTCTGATACTGCTAGTTCCCTTAGGGTGGAACGTCTGGAAGGGTTCCCTTTTGCTGAATTGGGGTTTGGATAAAGGGAATTTTGTAACCCTCGGATATGATAGACTGTACCCATTTGTCTTGAGTAAGGGAAAGCCAGGCTATTGGGTACAGCGACAATCTTCCCCCGACTGCCTCCGAAGGTGGACAATCAGGCAACATCTCAGGGATGCTGGAAGGGTTTGTCAGAGAGAGGCTCCCTGCTACCCTGGTTCTGCGGACCCCCTCTGCCCCTAGGGCGGTGTCTGTTGTTGTTACCCCCTCTGCCTCTGGGGTAAACTGAGCTCTTGCGTCAGGCGTGACTCCTTGAGATTTACGGAACCACATTTTCCCACCCTTCTGACCCTTAGGGTATGGTCTTGAAGGGGTGGAGAAACGGACTCCTACGGCAGAAAGAGTCTTGCCATCTTGTTCGCATCTGGTCAAGGTGTCTTTCACTTGAGGTCCGAACAAAGCCGAACCATCAAAAGGGGAATTTGTGAAGGACGCCTTGAAAGGGTCCGCGAAATTACACAGCCGCATCCAGGCATGACGCCTTAAGGCCACTCCTGTGCCTGCGGCCCTACTCGCTCCATCGGCTGCATATGAAATTAGACGCATGGAGGAGTTAACAATCGAGTTCTGGGTTCCAAGCTGTGAGTTTATTTTATCCTGGGACCCAGCAGCTGATGGATCCTGTAAGACTTCTCCCAATTCTTTGAGAATATCTCTCTGAAGGCAGGTGAAGTGACAAGAAATTCAGCGATCGCATGGCAAAGGTCGCTGAAGAAAACATCCGCTTACCGTACCTATCCATGGTCCTAGAATCCTTATTAGGAGGATGGATAGGTACTGAAGGATCAGCTAGTTCCTGCTTGGTGGCTGCAGCTACCACCATAGCATCCGCAGGTACACCTTTTGTTAGGAATTGCTTGTCAACTGGTGCTGTGATGAATTTAGATGGCCTCCGAGGGGTGGGTTCCACCGAATCCGGGGCCGACCACGCCTTCCGAGCCACTACTTCCATAAGGGGGTCGAAAGGTGGAGACACCCAGGAGGTGGAGGGTGGAGAACCAAACGCCTCCAGGTACACCGACTCGTCCTCGGAAGGATTAAGGGAAGACCAGTTCCCCCTCTGCTTCAGGATTTCTAGGATGTCTGAGAAGGAGACATCCTCAGAGGGGGACTTTGGGGATCCCTCCGACTCATCCAAGTCGGTGTCAGATGTAATGGACTCAGGGGAGTCCACATGCTTCCTCTTACATGTCCTCTTACGCGGAGGCTCCGCTGACAGGTCAGGAGAAGCCTCGGAAGAGGAAGAAATTCCCAGTGGGGAAACCTGAGGCGTTGGATCTCTGGGTCCAGGAGCAAGAGAGTGGGAAGAGACATCAGCAGGCACTGTAGTGGGAGGAGCTGATGCAGCTGACCGTTGACTATGCCCTGGGGCTAGTACGCTCATCACCTCGAAGGCTCCCCCATCAGAAAGGCCAGTTGGCCCCCGCTCCGAAGAGGTAGGAACCCCAGGCCGCACCGACAGGGAAGGCTCCGAGGCCGATGTCGGGGCCGAGCTGACCAGCGCCAATGCTCCGAGGGGGAGAACAGGGTCGGATTGTGGTCCGATGCCACTCACCCCCTCGGAGCCGAGAGAGATCAGGCGCCCGGATCCGTCCAATGAAGGTATCAAGGAGGAGATCGGAGCGGAAGACGAAGGAGCCGAAGGGGTAGGTATCGGCTCCGATGCCACAACAGTCACAGCTCCGAGGAGCTCCGGCTCCAAACTCTGAGGGAGAGTCGAAGGAGGAAAATTAGGTGGAGTCGTAATAGCTACCGTCTGATGAGACGGGCTAGAGATCATCTGGGCCAATGCCTGAGACTTTAACAGCCTACTTACCACTCTCTCAAGGTCGTGATCTGAAAGTCTGGACAACCGAGAAGATCGGCTCCGATGGCTCCGCTCCGAGAGCAGGGGAGACCTCGGAGCCGAATGGATGGACTCCAATGAAGGGGATCTTGACCTCTTCTTAGATGGAGCCAACGGAGCCAAGGACACGTCGGCTCCAGCCGGAGCCGACAGTGAAAGCATGGGCTCAGAGGTATCGGCACCGAGTGGTGCCGAGACCGGAACCTGCGACTCAAAGGGATCGGCTGCAGCCGGAGCCGATCTAGGCACACACAAGGAGCCAGCAGCCGAAGGCTTAGTACTTGGAGCCAACGGTTTTGCTGGTTTCGAGGGCCTCCCCGACGCAGACTTAGTCGGGGAGCCCTCGGGCTTTAACAAGCCCCTCAGTATAAGTTTGTTCCTGCGCTCCTGCAGGACTCTTGGACTGAATGCATGACATACTGAACAAGAGTCCTGCAGGTGCAGGGGTCCCAGGCAGTAAACACAAGAAGTGTGACCGTCTATCAGAGACATTTTCTGACAGCACGAGTCACACTTCTTAAAGCCTGAGACCTTAGTTTCCTTTGGTTCCTTCGACATAACAGTGTCGAGGGTTCACAAAGTTAAGAGAAAAACACACACACACACAAAAAACTATAAATTAACAATAAAAATGTTACTAGGGATACTGACACACCCAAACACTCCACAGGATCCCTAAGAAAAATTAGGAAAGGGGCAGGCTTAAGGCCTAACCTAAGAGTGGAGGGGAAGGGATATAAGGGATAAAAAGGGAAGGTATAAAACAGTAATAGAGTTAAAGGTAGTTGCTAACTATTGAAAAGAAACAACTAGGTGAAAAATTAACTCAAAAGGGTGACTGAACACTACATATATATATACATATATATATATATATATATATATATATATATATATATATATATATATAGACTTACCAGGAGCCGGTAAAAAAACGCACCTCGCAAGCGAAAGCAGCAAACGAGATCTGGGGAGTTATCGCCTAGCATCATGGGATATAGGGTTGCCTCGAGCCGGTAAAATAAGCTCTCAAGCTTTAGTAAGTGGCCAAGTCGGAGCAGAGGATCGGCTCCGAACCCATCCAGCAAGAATGAAGGTGAGATTGACAACTTAACATCTCTGGTTCACATCCAATGTACTCATGATTACTCTGATCCAACTCTTGCGTTTTTTTTCTGTCCTTCAAGCATTTTCCTTTGGAACATTAGGAAAGGTTTCAATGTCAAAGTCTCTCTATGAACTTTACTGTTAGAAGAAAGAAGCCAAAACCCCTTCTGCCTGCAGGCTCATTTTATGTCAGATATACATTTTTTATTTACTCCTCAACCTGTTCTGCATCAATAAAAATCTTTAATTCTTGAGGAAAAATATATGGAAGATACTTGGTTACAACACTTTGTCTGCCTCTTGACATTCCCTGATTGCTGGGCTAAATTTGCTTATCTTCTGCCTGGTGTACAGTTTTCCACAAACACTCTGCTGCATCCAGTGTTTAATACTTTTCTTTTCTGCCACAGGTTTGTCAGATGAGCTCTTTCTGCTAGTATGATTACATTTTTACTAACACAGGTCTTGACTGCTTTCTTGTGGCCAGGTTTAGAGTATGCACTCTTGTGCTCCCTTTCAAATAAATCCTGCCGTTTAATACCAGTTCAGCTACTTATTTTTGCTTTTTAAAAAACGAGCAGTCCGTTCCTTCTAGTTTCTCTAGTACAATAAAAAAATCTCAGGTTTTCTCTGCTTGCTTTATATTCGAAATCTACTAGTTTTCGAGGAGTTTCATACTCAGCCAGTAACTTCTACATTTCAACCTCGATTTTTGCACTTATCAATTCATCTGAACAGCTAGTCAAACTTCTAATTTTCCAACCTTTTGTTATTTGCACTGACACATTCCCTCACTGGTTCGTATATTTTAATCACCTCTGAGTAAAACTGATCTGTTTTTTTTCCTCTAAATTACTAGAAGCTATCTCTTGCATCAAAGCTGAATCTTGAGCTGCTTTAAACTGAACAGATGTGGGACTCTTCCCAACCAGTGTTTTCTCTTCATCATTTCTGGATGATCATCATTGAGGCTATCCAAATTTCTTCTTTACTGGCATCAAGCAGTGTACTTGTTAACCAATAACTGAATTTTACCCCAGCTGACTAAGCTTCACTGGCCTTTTTTTCTCAGGTTCTTAGGTGTGTACAAGGTTAATAACCACAACAGCCTTTTTAAGCCTCGCTATGCATCCCAAATCTCTGACCAGTTCTGGTAACATTGACAAATGAACCAGAAGCTTGGGAGATGAAACATTTAGCAGCAGAGACCTGGGAGATGAACCATTTACAGGCTGCCTGTGTTCATTAGAGACATAGGTGCCAAACCAAGGATGAATTTCCTGATCTTCATACAATTGTCCAGGTTACACTTCAGTTGGATTAGGAAGGAACTCTGCTTCACATGGATGGAGAGCCTGCTCCAGAGAAAGTGAAGTCTCTCGGATACATCTCTTTCCAGCAGGTCCTATTTATATCAAAGGCAAGGTTTAAGTCTTTAGAATGGGTAATTCTGGTGCCATTTGTTGTTTTACGGATGTGCAGGAAGTCCATCAGGATGGATCTGACAATGCCTTGTACGACAGCCACAGATTTCCCCTCAACAGTCTACAGGAGACAGAATACAGGTGTAGGCCTTGAGTCAGTCCGCACAGGACATGTTACTTAATCCTCAGTTTCTACTTTTAAACTGGACAGCTGAAACTAAGCTATTGATCAATGTGCGAGCATCTTGGAAGTCCAAGACCTGCTTTAAGGTATATCAAGTGGGCATTTTTCCATAATGTGTCTCAGAGATGGAGATCTCGACTGCACAACAAACAAACTGAACTCTGGGGCCCATGGTCAGAAATTTTTACTGTCATCACAACATTATTGTATGCATAACATTAGATTGGTGTGCATCCCAAGTGCAAGAGGTTCCATATACTAAAAAAAACTGCAATACTGTTGCTGGTGAAGATACTGAAGTCAAGCAATGACTCACCAAGTAGCATCATTGACATCAGACCTGTACAGCAAGAATCAAACCCAGCAGGAAGAGTCAATGATGGGAAAGAGCTGGCAGGATCACAGTTGACCCCCCCCCCCCAATACAAATGGTGGGGAAGCTAGTTTCAGTTCCTAAATCTTCAAGAAGTGCAAAGAACCTCATGGAAGGAATGTGGTAAGTTATGCCAGGCAGGCTACAGCCTCTGCTGCAAAGTTACTATCAAGAGTCTAAGGCAGGAAAAAGGCTTCTCCACTGCTTCTTCCAACGATCAAGTGACTAGAAGGACAAACACTCAGATGTCCACTTAGCAGTGGAAAAAGTATATGGGGAGACAGACCGCCATGAAAAGTGCAAAATATGGAAAGAAAATCAGGTCTAAAGCCTAACACCTGAAATACTTTACCTCGTGTTTACCTGCCTCACCCCACTTTCCCTTAAACTAATCATCCTTCAAATGTTCTTTTGAATAATGCTCTTTTCTATGCCTATCTTCCAGTTCTGCGTCTGAAAAGGTAGACAGGAAGGTCTTATCTTTCAAATGCAGGTGACTAAGTGGCTCTGTTAAACCATTATCATGGACAGCATTTAATAATCTGGTACGACAGCCCAAGGCAGAACACTAAACTGGTGATAGCCAAATACATTCTGAATGACTTATTTGTTAACTAAGTTTATGCACAATACTTGGGTATAACCTGCACAGGTGGTCAGGCAATGTACAATATGGGTGCTTGTCTATATTTTAACTACTGACTGCAATCCATGGAAGAAAAGAATTTCAAGTATGAATGTGGTGGAATAAATACCAAGTCTGACGTTGCAGTACTTCTAGAGTATTCTCCTACAATGAATTA